>NW_009195183.1:0-4697 GCF_000690835.1 Fulmarus glacialis | reverse complement strand
GGTGTCGGCGTTCCCGGCTTTTTCCCCTCCCAACTCCTTGTGCACCCCCAGCCTCCTCACTGGTAGAGTGGGGTTGGAAGCAGAAAAAGCCTTGACTCTGTGTAAGCACTGCTCAGCAATAACGGAAACATCCCTGTGTTATCAACATTAGTTTCAGCACAAATCCAAAACATAGCCCCATACTAGCTACTATGAAGAAAATTAACTCTATCCCAGCCAAAACCAGCACAAATAGACAAGTAAGTTTAGCCCCATCTCAGAAGTCTGGGTAGTCTTATTTGTGTGAGTAATAAGTAATGTCCAAATAATTTGAAATAACTTAGTGTATACGTTTGTTTTTACTAGATTCTTCGAATTATGGAATCCATTTGGGAAGCAGAATCCTTGGACCTCTGTTTGTTACCATATGGTTGTATTTCTACAGGGAACAAAATAGGTGTGTGATCCCACTTACTGTGATTAGAAATTCAAAATACCATAGTTACAGAAGTTGCGTATAGGAGAAGTATTCTAGTATGCACTGTGGTCCTAAGATAAATAGCAGTTTATTACACTTTCTGTGAGCAGCCTTCAGTTGCGTCTTAGCAATGGTTTCTGCCCTTCTGATGGGTATCCTTCAACTGCTGCACTAGCTTAACTGAGTGTGATTCCTGTGCAAATCCTGCTGTTTGGGTCCTGCTGCAAGTTTCTCTTTAATAACGATATTTGGTATGAAAAAGCAGTGAAAGTGAGTGACTTTAAAATAGAAAAAAGAGTTAAAATAGCAAAACACTTACGGGGTTTTTTTTCCTGACCTAAAGCTTCATACCCTATACTACGTAGAAGCAACAGCATTACTCAGCAGGATGCTCAGGCAGTATTTCTCAGTGGGCATTAGTTCCTGCAGCACAGATGATCTATTTTCTAGAATTCATGGTGGGAGAAATCAAGTAGTTGCTTACAAAGCTTCTGGAGAACTGTGTGATGGTGTGTAGAGCAAGCTGATCAGCTCTGGAAGAGTCCCAATTACATCCAGAAATGCCAAACTGATTTATAATTTATACATCCTGATGGCTCCAAACTGGCTCTTTGTGGTTGGATTTGCATATATTATGTACCCTAGCACATCCACATTGCACAGTTTCCTAGTATCCAGATAATACAGAATTGACTGTAGAGTCAGTTTTGCTGAGCAGTTCTCAAACGATTGGCTGGAGGAAAGCCTCCTTAGTGTAGAAAAATTGGCCATACCCAAATGAAACTATTGTGCTGAAAAAAATACTTTGGCTGGTATAAACAGTGCGTCAGTGAGACAGATTAGCAAGCACAGCTCTGTCATTTACTTAAAGTTTGAACATGTGTAAAATTAGCAAGTTTGTTAATTCCTGTCATCAGTGTAGCTGGCAGTATGATAGTAACTGCATGGATTGATAAAATAATGATAATATAAATATTGCTATGTGTCTCCCATGATCTCCAGCTTTTTAGTTCTTTTCTTTTTCAGTAATATATTTTGCTTTATGGATCGAAGAATAATGAACTGAGTCCCAGTAAAATTAAGAACTCTTTTTAATATATGTCTGTAACATACTTCCTCTCTAAAATCCATTGCCACATAAAATTTTTATCATCCTTTCTTTTGACTTCAAGATACCTCAGCAATGCAGAAAACCCAAACTCACTGATAAAATACTTGGTAGTGTGACACAAAAGAGTTTCCTTTCTCCTAATATAAGTGTTTGAAAATTAAATAAATTGTATTGATAGAATTCTAATAATAAAGGAAATGGAACATTATATATATAAATACTAACTGTAAATATAAGGAGGGTTGGGTTTTCTCCTCTCCTTTAGGTACGTTATAACAAACCTAATTTTTTAGAGAGGTTTTTAGGATTTAATTTAATTTTGTTTAAAATCATCTTAAGACAATGTCATGTATTGAAATAATGGAGGAAGGTGGAGGAATTCTGCTGGTGATCCTAGCATTCTTATATTCAAGTTACAGACTTCAATATTCTTTCCTGAATTCTTAATTGACTCCCCATTCTTTTATCTGAAGGAAATAATTGTTTATTTTCCTATACGCGTGGGGGAGATGTAAGAATTTAGCATCCTTTCAGCACCACAGTAGGGGCATGGTTAATCACATAGAGACTCCTGTTCAGTTTGCTGAGAATACCTGCAGCCTAAATTAGTAATACCCAATGTGGGACACTTCGATGTAGAGTTTATGCTTGTTTGGAACAAAACTAAAGAGTAATGGCATGGAAATGTTCTTTCACAATATTTATATGTGGTCTTCTTCCAAGCATCTTCTTCCCTCCCTCTTAATAATTTCCATGGAACTTGGGGCAGTTTCTGTGTATTGACATAAAGACAGTACCCCCTTCTACACCGAGCACAGGGAAACAGCCAGGTGTCTTACATCTGGGGCTGGCATCCCCTCCTGTTTCTGAGAGCTTTCTCAGTTTGTTGAAGACATCTGCATTCAATGCAGTTTGCAATTTTGGAAACATCCGTCCTCTCCACTGCAGCTGCCACATAGACCTCTGTAGGAGGAACTTTCTCTTCTGTGTATCACTGGTAAAAGATCATACCCTATTCTCTCTCCCTTTGACATGGCCATATGTTCCTGGCTCTGCGAGGCAATTATCACTACTTACTATGCTGCATCACTGCCAAATTTAAGAAGTTCAAGCTGGCACTTACTGTAAGAGTCACCTGCTTTAGTACCGCAGATCCCCTGAAACACATAGCATAGTGCATTTACTGCTGCACTTCCTCCCAATTGAATACAGCCCAGCTGAGATACTCTATCCCAGTTACTGAAACCTTCTCTAGGACTAACCATACCTACCAAGAGGCATGTGTGTATTTAGAAGGATTTGCCAGTAAAGCTATACTATTCCAGCAGATAACATTTTTTACCATGATACCTTTAAAGTATTTACTTGGGCAGAATAAACATTCTGTGTAGGTTTTATACCACTCTTTTGGCAGTGCAGCGGAGAATGATCAGTGAAGTGTTTTCATTAGCAGCTGCTTTAAAATCTGGGGACTTTTCACACTGCTAATCAACATACCTATGCTGGGAGAAGTTTTAAATGCAACAGGAAGCAGTAGATGCCTCCTGCAACAGCTCCGCTCCCCTGGAATCAAGGAGCTGTTGGCCAGTAGAGGGAGATTTGTGAGCGCAGGCAGGGAAAGCCTTTTCAACAGCTGGAATGGAATCTGGAGCTCGCTCCCAGGAGGAAAACAACAGCTTGACAAGCACAGAATGCAGAGCTTTTTAATTTGGTGGTATTGGCGGTGGGTTTTGGAGGTCATATTTCCACAACATTTTTATTACAAACAAATCCAGGCCACTGTCAAGACACAAGAAATACCTCCAGGGGTATTCAGCCATGAATTCAGCCATGCAGGGGCAGGAAGAGATTACTGCATTGTTACTCTGTTACTGAAAAATTTGCACATAATTCAGTAATTGCAAAAGGGTAGGACTGTAAATAGATAGAAATTAATCCATTTCAGAGAGAGAGTCAAGCTGAAACTGAATCAGAAACTGCTTTGAATCACTTTAGGGTGAAAGGGATATTTTTGTTTGCTTGTTTATCTTTGAGCTGGAGCTGAAGCCAGGCTTTTGCCTAGAAGACACTGTTGAACTTGAAACAGAGGAAGAAAATATATAGTCTTGCCAGTTACCAAATAAATTCAACTAAAATCTGACCTTGCCCCATACAGGCATGCCCAGTACGAGGGCAGACTGCATTTGCTAGTCTTGGCTACAGTGCAGAGTTGTGTTGCAGCCTCTGTTTCTGCTTTTCTCCCTAGCTTCCCCTTCATTGCACGCCACGTTAGTATGAACAGTACAAGTCCTTGTTTTTGTGCTGATTTGCCTTTGCGAGGATCTATTCAGTTTAGGGACCGACCTCTGGGCCCCAACAGCCAGTGCTTTCCACCAGCAATCCCACTGCTATACCTCACTGTGTACTGGTATTTCTGAACCTTGTGCATAGACACACTTAAGCTTAAATTGTATTTACTGCAGGAGGGCCAGCTCTGTTCTTCTGCCACAGCTCTGGCAACACTTGCATCCTTAGGCTGCTGCAATGCTGCAGCTTCTCTTCAGCTCCTCAAATTTGTGAAGTTGGAGAGAAGCTGGTGGGAATGTGAACGGTACCTGGGCTTCTGAAGGGGATCAGGACAGGAGGTAGTTCCTCTCCTTGGGAAAAGCCTTATGCAGAGTGTCCCCACTCTTCATGTGATTCTTTCCATTTTAAAAGGTTTTACATTCTCATGGAGGATTTTAGGATGCCAGGCTAGTTACGAGCTCTGGCTGGTTTCAGCTGGGAATGAACAAGAACCACTGCTGCTTGTAAAATAAATTTCTGCTCACAACCATGAAGTTCTGCAGTTGATTTAAAAAACACAGTTTTAAATTCAATTTTGCGTATTTTTATTATGCTTTGATATAAATTTAATATTTATAACTTCTTCCTTGTTTTCTCTAGGAATGATTGAAATTGTGAAAGATGCTACAACAATTGCCAAAATTCAGCAGAGTACAGTTGGCAACACTGGTGCATTTAAGGATGAAATACTAAACCAGTGGCTCAAGGAAAGATGCATGATTGAAGAGAAGGTGAGTTATTTGAATTTTTAAGTAGGATTTTCAAATGCACCCTACTAATTTAGAATCATAGAATCATAGAATC
>NW_009195182.1:10570-19665 GCF_000690835.1 Fulmarus glacialis | reverse complement strand
ATCAAAGAAGGTGGCACAAGCTTTCCCACCAGTTCACTGCTTTCAGCCCAGTTTCAGGAGGAAACGAGGTTTCCGCAGTCAGGCTGTCTGTCAGTCAGTCCTCCCCTAATAATTCTCCAACCCATTAGCGACTTTCAGACAAATTTGAAAAGAGCAATAGAAGTCTCAAAGATATTAAGTTCCTACAAGTTTCATAAAAATGAACAGCTGGATAGAGGAGAAAAACCCTGATTAATGCCTCGGCGGAGGGGAAGAGAAGCAGACTGCCTGTGCTAGCTCTGCTGCCTGTCCCCAGCCTCCTGCCCGGGAGCCTCGGACCAGCCTCGGCCCCTGGCTCCGGGGGTCGGGCTCCCCCAGCTCTGCGTCCTGGCCGGCGGGCAGCAATGCAGGGCAGCGAGCAGAGGTAGCTGCAAAGCGGTAGGAAGGCAGGCTTCGCTCGCCGTGCTGCCCCTGGAGCTGCTTGTTTCCCTCCCCGATTCAGCTGCTCATAAAAGTTGCTGTTTCTGAAGCCGCAGGGTTTGCCCTTCTTCCCTGGAAGAGGAGAAGGGGATATGAAGGCCGGTCCGCTTCCCTTTGGAAACACCCGCGTGAAACGTGTCTTTTTTCTTCCAGTCTTGTTCGGCTCAATTCATTCATTGAATCTCAGCTTCATTACGGAATAGCTTGGGTCGAACGGAAATAGCATTATTCAGTGAAGAAAGTGGATTCAACCAAAAATCCCTCTTAGCTCTTCTTGTGGTTCTCAATATTCAGACGGAAGTCTATAAACCAGAGTTTTTCTCTTGTCTTTTCAAAGCCACCAGGAAAAACAGCCAAGATGTCCGAAGGAGACATGCAACAGGGAGCTAGAGAAATTCTATTAAAGAGTTCGTTAATAATTGATATACAAGAATATTTTCTTGTGGAGGCAGATTAATCCTCCTTCCAAAGGAGCACAGTTCTGAAGAACGTTGAGAACATTTAGGTGTCTTCATTAAAAAACGCGAAGGGTGGTATGTGAGTTCCTCACTGGAGTGGGTTTTATTAAGAAGTGAAAGAGAATTGAAACTGTTTTTCAGAAGGCAGTTATTCAGTATGTCTTATGCTAACAGTTTGCTGTTCCAGAGGAAGTCTTTAGAGAGAAGAGTGGAGGGAAAAAGACCAACAGCAGAGGTACCAGCATCAACAGGCTCCTTGTGTCTAGCTGACAGTTTTGGCAAAGCAGAAAACCAACTGGGGTTAGATGTCATCGGCTATTTATGGGGATTTGCGGATTCATTTATTTCATTTTTGCATTTTGAAGGGGGAGAACCATGCTGCTTCTCTATTGACTGCAGGATGCACTTTTTAAAAAGTCTAGGCAAATTTTAATACCCACAACCCAAGCTAACAATTAATAGGAGCTGCATGCATAAATTCTTATCCTTATTCCCCATTCAGATTCCGCTCCCTTCCCACAAGAAATGTGATTGCTGAGAGGTAAGTATTTTCTTTCCAGGGAGGAGAAAAGAAATCGCCTGACCTCCCAGTTGACTGGCATTGCCTGACCTCTCATTGACCTCGCTGCAATTGCATACCCACTGCTTAGAAAAACAAAGCCACCTTTCAAAATAGGCCCACTTAAACACTGTGCTTGGGGAAGGTGATGGGGCAGGGAAGCACTACCTGTTCGGTTTTAACATTTTAATAACTCGACAAAACACAGAGAGGAGAGACAAAGTTCTGGGAATGTCTTAGGCTAAGTTTTCTCTCCATTGCCAACATCCTTTCTGTTGTTCTTCTGTGAATTTCTCATCCTGCTATTCCAAAAGTGAGATCAAACTCAAGGAAACAGGAGACTTCTTTAGCTGTTGCCCATTTCATCGCTTTCAGAAAGTAGGACAAACTCTTAAGATCAGTACTTAACATTTTCATAATGAAGTTTGAAAAATCAGATGCCTTAAGAAAACATCTGGGCAGGCGGGTCGCACGGACCAAGCTCTTCAGACAGCAAAAGACAAATTCTTTTGGAGCTCCTTTGTTCACCGGAGCTCCGTCAGGGTGAATTTAATTCTCTGGACATTGATGCTTCTTTTCCTCTCTCCCATTAGTAATAGACGGCCGCTCCCCAGTTGTCTATTTTTAAACCCCTTTTCCGGAGGAGGCAATATGAAGCAATATGGGCTCGCAGTACCTCTGATGTGTTCCCCCACCTTCTCTGTTCACACCCCACAGGCCCCCTTTCGGGTAGCCAGGGACCGAGTGAGACAAAAGTGCGGGGTGTGCAGATGCCCAGGAAATAGTTTCTATAGCAACAGCAACTACCTTTAAGCATTTTGGACTTTTTTCCTACACATTGGACTTTAAGGTTTCAAATATCATATTTGAACATATGACTCTGAACAGGTAGATGCTATTTCCTTTATAGCGATCTCTGCCCAGCTCTCATCAAAATCAGTTGTGCGTTGAGGGGGATTCTGCTTTTTCATGCCGCCGTAGGTGCGTTCGCCTACTGATGGAAGTGAACTTGCTCCCCGTGAACAGCAGCGCAACTGCATAACGACTGGCTCCACATCCGACTGCATTTAGACCATTGCTAGGACCACATCTCTCTGCGGTGGTGGCTGCCATTTGTGGCACGGTATCGAGGTTGCACTGCACATAGTGTTGCCAAATCCTCTGGAACAGGTATGAGGTGCTTTGTATGCTGAATCCTGCTCCGACTTCTCTCCCCTGCTCCGAGAACCTAAATTCCCGTGTACCTCAGGACACAGGATAACTATTTTTATTACATGCAAATGTTCACTTGCAATGCTCAAAAGAGGGGAGGGAGGAGAAATATTAAGGGTAATAAAAAGGAGTAAAGGGAATAAAACTACAAAAAAGAGAAATAACACTGAAAAGTCAGGGGAAAGGCTTCCCGACAGTGAGATCTGATAGGCCAGGAAAGAATCCCAAAGGCAAAGGGTATAAGCCATATCACTTGGGGCATTTAAAAGAAATAAATAGCAATAAATAGGCAGCTGAGAACAATGCTCACCGGCTAGGGGAGGGGTAGGCTAGGATGACCCAGTAGATAGATGCCAACTTTAGGATCTCTGGCCCACCTGTATTTTGCTTTTAAAAAACTCATGTTACGTGCAAGTGTCCCCTACTGTAGCCTGAGCCTTTGAAGGAGAGAGAGTTTGTGCAACTTAATATCTTCTATTTCATTACCATTGGTTCTTATTTAAATGCTGCATTATTCCATCTGCTTAGTAGCTATGCTACGTGTGACAGACTAATAAACACAAAATAATACAAAAATGGGTATTTTATGTGGCATCTTCCTCCTTCAAAATCTTGCAGATGTTTGGGTCCCAGTGATATTTCTTAGAGGATGGAGTTTGCAACTGCTATAATTAAGCAATACAGTACCATTAAGCCACTCGAGAGGAAATTAGGAACTAAACTAGCGCTGTGTGCCGAGGAAGCCAAGATTGTGAGCTGAGATCTTTATTCAGTGCATGAAAGTCTGCCTTTTTCTAGTTTACTTTAAAAAAGGTGTTATCCCTATTATACACCATCAGAAGATGTAAAAAGCGAATTAAATCTGTATTCAATGTTTATTTTACATGTAAATTGGGATCTTAAATTGTGGGAAAAATATGTTTTTGTCAACAGTGCTTTCTGTTTTAGTAGTACTGTATTAGTTTTTAATGGCCAGGAGAAATGTGCCGATTCAGAGGCTTTCCAGGGGTTTGGCAGTATTCCACTGCGTCAGCGCTGAGTAAAAAAGATGTTATTCCTCCTTGATGCAATAAGAACTGGGTAAAGGTAATGTCACTTCTCTGAGCCATCCTGGCAGAGCTCCATCTACAGAGAGGCAGTCAGACCAAAACAACCACAGTGTGAGACGTGGAAACGCTACGTGGTAGGATATGAACTCCCAGTAACCCGTCTGGGACACTGATACTAACACTGCTTATACACACCGGCTTCTGCGGCAAATAGCCCAACGGGGTCAGGAGCGTTGTATCTAACGGAGGAGGCGACTGTCTCCCGGACAACACCGAAGGATTAGAGCTTGGATAATCCACTATCACAAGAGCCTCACATCAGAGGACCTGCTAGCTCACATGGAGATTTACAAAGCAGAGGAAAGCTTTTCTGATTGCTTTCTGCGATGCTGATTTTAAGAAACGCAAGCTGGCCTGTCTTCACACAGCTCTGTTTGGGCACTCGCCTCTGCTTCCTACCAGCAGATCTGCATCTCTGCTAGATGACCATCTTCTTGGTTATCCACTACCTGCATCCCCACAAGGACTTTTGTTTTGTCTTTGACAGTCTCCAGACAACTTCTCAGCTTTGAAGCTGTGACCATCCCCGAAGAACCACAGCGTTTGCCTGACTCCAAGAAGTCTTCGTAGACCCCAGACTTGTCAAAAAGTATTTTCCTTCCTCTCCCCTTTTTAGGCGATGTGCTTTTACTCAGCTACATATAGAAACACCAGCAAGATATTGATGTACGTTTTCAATTTAGATCTTGGACTGATCTTTCTGCCCCAAAATTGCCACTTCAACAAATTGCTGTACTCACTGGTCTTGACACACATCTCCCCCGATCTTGCACTAGGCTAGAGTTTGGCAGCTTTCATAGATACGGTTATCTATTCTTTCTCTGGTTTCCAAGCCCACAGACAGTCTTCATTCCTCTCTACTTACCTACCTTGACTGAATAAGATTTACATAAAGGGAAGCTCTCTTTTGCATACAAGCAAACAAATAATTCCACCATAGTCTAAGTGATCCCAAAGCCCTGCTGCGCTCTCACGAGGCCACTCACGAATGTGCCAAAGGAAGCCAACAAGGTGCCACCTCCCTGTCACACCACTCCCGAGGTCAGATTTCAAGTTTGGTCTTTCTGGAGTGAGCTATTAACTGCGTTGCAGCAGCAACTTCCAGCCACCACAAACATCATCCTGTTGTGTACGCTGCTCTGCAAAAAAGTAAAATAAGAGAGAGTCCTCTTCTGCAGGGCTTGGCAACCTAAATAGATAAAACAGATTAAGAGATATGGCAAATCCACAAACATTTAGAGTAACCCGTTAAAGTTTATCCTGCCCCGTTTTTCGTCAGTGGGAAGTGGCGCTGTCATTTTGATGTGCTACACTGGCATAACAACACGCTTAATCATCCTAATCATGCCGCTTTTGTGGTTAGAAAAGTAAGGCGAGGCTTCAGAGGGGGAAGGCGAGGACCTGAACCTGTCTCCGAAAGGCAGTCCTACGGGCTCCCTCTGCGCTCATCCAGATGCTGTCCGTCTTACCCTAAAAGATGCTGCCCCTGTGCAGAGGTGCACAGCCCTCTCCGTGGTCTTTGGAGGTGCCAGGGGATGAGCTCAGCTCAGACCCGTGGCCCTTCACTAGCTTTACAGAAAGACAAGTCTCATCCTGTGTGACTTGACAGCAGGTCTGTGGCAGCACTGGGAATGAGTCTTTTCCCAGCCCTTGCCTCCTAGAAGGACACATTCATTTCTCCAGTAGGAAATAAGTCTTTGTGGGTTATATATAGGGTATGGCAGGATACAAAATACATTTTTATTTGGCAAAGTCAAATTAATCACGCCAGTTATTGGAATGCCAGACACTGCTCAAAGAGTTTTGAAAGGCGAGAATCGTCTTTGTCTCATACAAAGTCTCTGCATAACGGGGAAAAAAAATCCTGTTTGTCAGCTGCTTCCTTGATTATGTTTAATAAGAGTACACAGGGCTGGTTTTATTTTCACTTGGCAATTTCTGTGTTGCTATGACTTCACTAATCTCCAGTCCATAAATCATTTGAGTAAACAACACACCAACAAGCACAAATCCAGAGGAAATTTCTCCAAGGCAAGTTTTTTTCATCTTTCTGTTTTAAAGGGAGAACTCAGGAGATTCTTCCTACATAGGATGTCACCATGAGAAAAAAAACTCCTGACATTTCCGAGGTTTGGCTTTAAAGCATATCATTAAGTGTAGGTATTAAAGTGAATGGAGAATAGCACAGTATGGTCAGCTGAATTTTCTTCTCTCTCTGAGTTCTACTCCCTCTTGACCCTTACATGACGATCCTTCTGTTGACTAGAGGGTCTCTGGTTCTCCTCCCACTTCAAAACCCTTCCTCCTAGCAACAGAAAAACTATCGATGTGTGGAGGCTTCCAAGGCAGCCCATAGCTGGGCATCCTTGAATGTCAAAAGGGGTTGGTCTCACAGCTACAAATCAAATGTCATTTTACTTAATAATGTGTTTCGTAGCAGTCTGTATCTCCTCAGTGTTGTTTAGTTGCACATCTATGCTTTGAATTTTCTCTATGTCTGCAATCCAGCACAAATAACCCTGGGATAGGCGAAATGTACATCAGCTTTGTAATACAACTTAAAATATAATCCCAGAGGGAAAAACACTTTATAGGAATCAGAGGCAGAAAAAAACAACATGCAGAGGTGCACTTACATGAACAGGTAGTCAGTTGGTCTAAGTCTCTGCTGCCTTGTATCTTGCTATTAAGACAGTGTAGAATGAGTTCAAAACACAAGCAAAACAACAAAAGACCCAGAAAGTAATATTCACACCATCGCCCACTTTGTGCAAATATTAGTAGCCACACGATGTGAAAAACAAAACCAAACTGTGTACCCACAGTTTTGTCCATGAGGGGGGCTACATAACAAGGTAACTCTGGGATACAATCAGAATTTAAAAAATCTCTTTTGCAGGCTGTGGATGAAGATTTTATGTGCCAGCCTTTGGGAACTCCTCGCCTGGACAGACTAACGGTGCCATGGACTGGCTAGAGAAGGATGGCGTGGATGCCTTGTAATCATCTTCTGCTGGGCGAATTGTATAGTCCTTCTTTATAACCAAAGTATTTTCTTAATAGTTGACAGGCAAATTAACAGGTGAATGACGTGATGTGTAGGGGATCCCTGCCCAGGTATGAGTGAGATATATTGTGTGATGACAGCAAGAAATTTGATTCCCTTGGCAATTACAGTTTACCCATCTGTAAAATGGTGCTATTATTTTTCTCATAGTCAGTAGTGAAGAAGCCTAAGGAGTTCTTACTTTTATTCTCAGTCTTGTCAGTAGAAAAGTGTCTTTGCATTATCATGATGTCAGGATTGGTGTTTTCTTTCTGACCACCAGCTTTCCAATTCTCTTCCATTAAAGGATCTATCCTGAATTTTCCAGTGTGTCATGATTTTTCCTAGCTGTATATTGTCTCTTTGATGCTGCAGGAGACAGACACCGAGACAGTATCTGAGAGGCTTTGTTTTCTCCTCATCTGCCTGCATGCGTGGCTCAGTTTCCTCCGTTCTCTGGCTCTTGGCTCTCTTCAGCGTTGCTCCAGGCTCACCACTCACAGGACCCATAGAGGCTTTCTGGCCTGTCAGTTTTTGAGAGAGTTTGCTCAGACGTATCCTTGGGAGAGTCTTCACTTCACTCCAATAACAGTAAGAAATCCCCAGTACGGAGCAATTTAAAGGATGGTAAGAGGGTGGAGACCTGCATCACAGAAGTCCTGGCACAGAAAAGGAAGCCCCAAGGCACAAATCTCTTTTCAGTTCCTGTTAGGCATATTTCCCCTTTGCTTCCACGTTCCTTCTTTCACATGAGATGATCTGCCAGAAAATGTTTCTTCAACTATCTTCAAATGTGCATCTTCTTTTTGACTACCCCAAGGGCAAACTCAGTCCCTGTTTTATTATCGCCTTTTTTTGCCACAGAGCCAGTGTAGAGCAATCTCTAAATAAAAGCATTGCTTTTTCATCCAAAGTTGACAGTGCTTTACAAAGGTGAGCAGGCAGTGAGGGTCCCATCTGCCCCGTGAGGTTAAATGACCTGCCTGAGGCCACACAACGGGACGTAGCAGCGCTCACACTCAACCTGTGACTCCTCATCTCTGCCCCACCGGGAAACGCTACTGAATCTGTACATTAAGCGAGCACAAACAGGAGAGCTAAGTAGGAAGGTGGCCCCTCCCCGGGCTGATCGCTTCAGAAAGTCCCCTAGAAAAAAATGCAACGGTTCTTCAGGAAGAAGTTCTCTCTAACAAATGTGAAACTGTCCAGAGTGAGCTGTTCATTCTGATATTTAGAAAGACGTTACATTGATTTTTCTTCCCCTTCATGTCATCATCCTGTTTCTCTGAAGACATCTCAGTAGCATCACCTGTTTTCCATATGGGGAGTCTTCGTTTGTGGCTACCTATGCAGCTACGCTATGCTACATTTGAAAAGCTCGCCTGCACACTCCTCGTCCTCCGTTCACCTGCCTCCCTCAATCCTCTGTCTCCCTCCCACCAAAAAAACCACAATAAAAACCAGCTTAAAAGCAAATGAAAATTACTGAGTACCAGAAAGGTCAGACATGTAAAATTACTTATTTTTGTAATGAAAGTGGGATGTGACTCTTCTTCCCAAAAGTTTTCTACTGGGTGGAATTTTACTGCACTGAAAATTTTTGAGCATCACACGAACCATTCATAAAACATGTATAGATCTGTTGGGGTAACTTATTTTTAAGTTAAAATGTGTGTGTGTGTGTGTGTGTGTTATCTTAAAAAAAAAAAACAACAAAAAAACCAAACTAAGATGTCCTTTTTTAATATTTACTTTCCAAACAGAAACTATGGTAAATTAAAATTTGTTTAAAGGCAATTTTACAGCAGAAGTTTGTAAAATTAAAAAAAAAAACATTTGTAGTGAAAAAACTTAATTAAAAAGACATCTTTCTGGTCAATTGGTCAATTAGTCAATTAGCATGAGTGATGACAATCTCTATAAGTGAAAAGGTTAGTATATGTGTACGGCTGAGTGTTAAACATATTGCTGCTCACCGTTTATATCGCCATTTGTAGTTTATTTGTCCTCCTCTTTTATCTACGACTGCTTGGAGTGTGCAAGGATTTAAGGCAGTCAAATGTTGCCAGGAAGAAGACGCCTGGTGGGAGTAGCTCGCGCACTGAGACCCAGAACCTACCGCTGCCAAAGAGCTTGTAGCTACTACCAATTGTAGTTGCTCCTAAAATGATGAGTACTTACCTTGCAATTAGTGGAGCCACCCAGAATAATAGGTGCAGAGGGATGGTGGCGGTGGTGGCCCCCGCAGCTGC
>NW_009195182.1:0-10442 GCF_000690835.1 Fulmarus glacialis | reverse complement strand
ACCGCCTCCACCGCTCGCTGGGGCTGAGACCTCCGCCTGGGCTCGGGGACAAGGAGTGATGCCTGGGCAGCCGGAGTGGGGGAAGGCAGGCAAAGGAGAGCTGGGACCCCATCCCAGCACCCAGGAGCAGGTCCCAGGGCAGTGGGGGGGGAGGGGGATGACAACGGAGGCTAAAAAAGAAAGTGTTGCATTGGACAACTAATTACCGGTTTTTAAAGTAAACCAAATGTCATATAATCACCAGCTAATTTAGGTATTTGTGCAGTTGATTGAAAATATGCAAAGAAAGCAGCATTATTTAAAATTATTTTTAAATGTTTGGAATTTATTAGAGTTGACTGTGGAAAAGAGATAATTAAGGATTCTAAATATAAGTAATGTGCTGAGTTATAAAAAGCACTGTTTAGGTTAGGGGTTTTCCAGCAGTTAGCAAGATGGTTGACACTGTAATGACAACTTTACATTTTAAAATGTTTGCAGTTCACATAAATATGTATTGAAAAATAATTTCACAGTGGGTGCATAAAGAATATACCTCTGTCTTCATTTTAGAACCTTTATACCTGAGCAAGTGTAGGGGAGAGATGAGGCTATGGTAGAGAAGAAAGCCCAAACTGCTGCGTGACATGGATTTCCCTTGTCTTCAGCATATGCAGAATCCCTACTTGAGCAGGCAAGGTGAGGTGTTAATTTCTGGATGTGTTAAAAGTTGGTTTTTCAAATAAAGTTGATGGACAAACAGTGCAAAGGAAGGAGAGAAGAGTTTAAAAAAATAAAGGCACAGATTTTAAAAACCCCCACTATTTAGAATTATTTTTTATAATCTAATGACTGGGGGGGCAGACTTTTCACTTTGATTTTCCTGAGAGAATCTAGCTTGTGATTTCTGTGGCTCGAGATTTACAGCCCTAGAGGCAGGGAGGCATCCTTTAGCATGAGTAAGTCCAATTTAATGGCAGGTCCAAGCAAGGTGGGAAAAGTCTCCCTGCAAAGAGGTGAGTTTTGTTTGGTTCTGCATATGCTCTGTACCTGCCATTGTAAGAAATACTTGGTTTTCAGACGGTTTGCCAAGTTTACCTGTGCATTCCAGCCCCAGCGTACCCAAAGTGGAAAGCCAAAACACTGGGATGTGGAGGAGGTGGTGCTCTGGGAAGGGCCAGCTCGTGCTGCAGGGTGTTAACACCAGTCCCAAGGGATCTAAAGCAGTTTAGCTGCAAAGTCCCATTGTGGAGCTGATGCCAAGATATGCTGCAGGTAGCCCACGAAGAGTGGATGCTGTGGGTCACCCACACCCAGGGAATCAGCCCGAGGAGTGGTCCAGGCTCTCAGACACAGAGGGGAAAGTCATCCAGGCTGCGTGATGGACTGTATCAAACCATCATACCATCCAGGCACCAGACATTATGGGCATTCTGGAAGACTGTGAAGCTCAGCTGAAGGACTGCTATGGATTTAAATAGCTTTAGGCTGGGCTTCCGCATCAGCTGCTGGCAAAAAGAAGACTTAAAAAACAACCTTAAAGATGCCGAAAGAATTACAAGCATGAAAAGTTTATGGAAAGGCCAAACTTCTCTGGCTAGGAGCCTGAGATTTAGCATAAAGAGATTTAGGCATTCACTGATTTCCAGTAGGTTATAGCTGCCTGAATCTTTGTGCCACCTTTTAAACTGGCATTTAACATCTAAAGCTATCAAAACATAGAGTTTGCCATCAGGTACAGTGAGACATAGTACTTCACCCAGCAGGAGGACGAAGCTTGCCAGATTTCCCCTACATTGTGCTATTTGGTCTTTGTTTGAATAGGATGCTCATCGGTCCTCAGGAAAAGTAAATTCAGACTGTGCAAGGGAAAGCAAAGTGCAGATGGTGAGCTAGAGTCTGTAGAAGGAAATTCATTCTTTTCTGAAGGAAAAATGCCAGTATTGCAAGTAATGTTTCCACACATCAGCTCAGGTAGGTGAAAAAGAAATCTTATTTCTGGGCAGACCAGAACTGGGTTGATTTGTTTGTTTGTTTGTTTGTTTGTTTGTTTTTTAAGATCCTTACTGGATCCCTGCTATTGCCTGACTGGCTGCTGTACCTGGAGAAGCTCCCTCACATTTAAGATAACCACTTAGCCTCCTGGAGAACAAGAGCGGTCAGGGCGAGACTTGTGTAACCTCAACAAACTGAAATGAATCCCTCCTGTAATGCCTTTCCCAACTCTTTGCTTTTGTTTTTCTCCAAGCCAAGGAGCATGTCTGAAACAAATGAAAGAGGATATGATACACAGTTCCCCTTCATGGGCATTTCATTACTACCTTTAAAACTAGAACTTACAGTCACTTTTTGACAAGTAAGATTTCCTTTTCTTTGGTGCTTTAAATGTGAATTTGAGGCTGTAACTTTGCATAGGTTTTAAATGAACTTTAGAGTCCTCGATGCTCTCTGTTCAGAATGAACACACTCTAAAGTAATGAGGACAGAAAGTTCTTGAAGTTGATATTTTCCACAGACATCTGAGATTTAAATACCACTACTACAAGCCATTTATTGCATAGACCTTCATTGATTATAGCAGCATTCAGTACCTACCCTCTGCTGCCAAGCACTGTTACTCAACTCCCTGCTGTAGGGTATCTTGACTTTGCATGGGCATAATGGCAGAAGAACATCTGACACCCCAAAATGAGTTGAATATTGCAGGCATTTATTACTAAGCTATGCAAATGCACACCCCCCCCGCCGAGATCCTAGAAAAAAAAATTTGCTGAGGTGTGAGCAAATGTAGAGCTGAGGCTGGAGAGCTCAATGCCACCTACCTTCTCTAGATGTCATTGTCCCCTCATTGCATACAGGCTCTTAGGTGGAAACCATTCTTACCTGTCTCCGCATAGTAGGATACTCACAAAATGAAAACACTTCCCTAAAAGATTACCACTACTAATGGAAGATAATACTGTGGAAAGGAGGAAGATAAAACTCCCAGATATAAGTTGCCTGGTTTTCGGGCTTTAATGGGAAAGAGACCTCCTGAGGGATTCGTGATACTCAGCCTATTTTCCAATTGCAGTCTCCTTCTTATTTAGGGTCCTGGCATTTAACAGAGAAAATCCTTTTTCCAGAGAGAGTCTCTCCCTCTATAGTCTCATAAGATTCTGGTTTTTGGGAACAAAACAGAGAGGTCTGAGGGGTGGCCACAGATTTCAAGAGGCCAGCTCTGAGATTGCTCCTCAGCCACCCAGGGGAGCGGCAAGCAGTGCTGAAGCCCACAGAGGAACAGCCAGAGTGAGAGGACAGCACAGCAAGCAGCTGCCAGCTCTGACCAGGGCCTCCTTTCACCCTGGCAGGTCCTCAGGAACCACGAGCAGCTTGAGGTCCCCACTTCCCCGTGCGCTATTCCATCAGCAGAAGACCACTGCCCCGCTTTGCTCTTCAGGTGTGGACTGCGTGGCGGGACACTGTGCTCGGCGGCTGTCATCACCGCAAGAGCAATGCCAGCCGTCATCCTCGGGGGAGGAGATGGGAGCTGAAAATGCAAACCTCAAACTTCATGTTCTTCTTTTTCCCACTGGAGCAAGGAGGAGCGTCTGCACCAAGGGGAGAGCAAATGGGCACCGGCAGGACCCCGCCACCCACCCACCCACCCACACACTTGGCTGCCTTGCTTTCCCAGGTCATAAGCTGGTGCTTCTGCAGGCATTCCTACAGCAATGGGGGTCTGAGCGCAGGCGGGTTTTCCATAGTCCTCTGGCTTTGCTTTCCATCCTGATATCAGCTATGGCGTTACCTGTTTCCTCTCCTACGTCTGATCAGACTAAAAATAACCCATTAAAAAATCACGATGACTCCAATCAGAAACAAAATAAATTATTGTACCTCTCTGGAGCAGCTGTTCCCCTCCGCCTGCGAACCCCAACGGCAGGGAAGCGTGATCCACCAGACTGAAAACCTTGGGAGGTGGGGAGGGGAGCTGTTGTGAAACTCAATGCCACCGAGGAAAGGATGTGACAGCAGGTCATGCAGACATATCTGCACCTTGGCTACGGTCTGGGGTAGCTGAGTTTTGAAATTATATATGTCCTGGGGCTTCTAAACCTGCCCAGCTCCATCCTGGGTAGGTTTCAGACATATGCCTCTGGCTTCCTAATTAAGGGGGAAGCCACAAGCAAGGCAGAGTCAGTCTCTTGGAAGAAGCTTCCCTCTTCTGCGGTTATTTCTGTCAAAGGGAATGATTAAGATGACTATAAATGATATTAATGTTGTCCTTAAAAAGTCATAAGGAAATCTGCTGTGAGCCAGGTTGCTGTTCCCCTGGAATTCAGAAACGCGCCTGTTTGTTTCCCAAACAGCCATTTGCCGCAGACAGAGAGCAAAAGGAAATACACGGTGCAGGATGGCGACTGAAAGAGTGGGAGAGCCGGGAAGTGCTCCTGGAGCAGCACAGCCAGGGCTCTCCTACGGTTCTGGCGTCGGAGTGCGCCAGGCGGCAGCCTGCGACCCCTCAGATTTGTCATTGTTCAGGAGCTGGGGAGGTTCGTGAGAGTCGCAACAAAATATTCAGTTTAGAAACGATTTTGTTCCCATATCGTATTAGCTGTATTTCCCTTCTGTCATTATCATTTACAAGGATATTGACATATAAACCGATGTTTGTTTTGTTGAGCTCATTTTCTCTTCCTACCTATTTCCCCTCTGAAATCATGAGGTGAACTATTTGCAGAAACAATATATTTGATAAATATACTCCTTTTGCCTTTTCACAAATTATCTGGGAACAGACATTGATTTTTTATTACTTTGTTCGTTATCTAATGTATTTGTCAAATTGTTTACAATAATATTCCAAACCATGCATTGCTACCAAGCGTCCTGTCACAGCTATCGTTAACAATTTGACTTAGTGATTTACTTTCTGGAGCCGAACCTTGAATAATTCTTCATGTCATTTCCAGATCCCAAAGACACTGTTAATTTGCTTTGCAGGAGCATCTTCTATTCCCTGCCGTGCTTCAGGACAACACTGTGCTAGGTGCTGCATAAACACAGATGAAAAAAATTTTTATTCCAATACACCATCTAAGCTTAGAAACAGCTGGATATCACCAGAAAAGCCTGAGCACAGAAAAAGGTGAGTGTGATGGACACTGGTTTAGCATGCGAGCAGTCAAAGAGTTGTCAAATATTTTGTAGGCATCATAGCAAAGAAGAGTCTCTCTAAGCAGAGACTGAAAAAACAATGAGGTATTTTACATAAATACCTAAATTATTTTGGTTTATTCATTGATCTGATAGTAATGGTCCTCTATATTATTTAATATTGATGGAGTTCTTCCCAGACCTCTCAGGCTGAACAACTCTGGTATCAAAACGTCTAGAAAAACAGTATTTGTAGAGATATTTGTGATCTCCGTTACCATCTCTTGTAATTACATTTTCAGAGAGTAAAAGAGATCACAAACACAGAGCAAATGTAAGGAAATGTACTTTCTCAACCTTTAGTTTAAAAGACAATTTCCTAAGTTCAATCAGGAAACATTCTCATTTTAACTGTAGTTTTCCTGCCTGAAAAGGAAAGAGTCTGCATAAAGTGACAGAGAAAAGACTCCACATATGAAGAATTTTCCCCATAATTTTCCGCAAGGAGCTCACAGCTCTTTAAAACTAATAATCACCATTTCAATATAAAAAATCAAGCTTCAGCAGAATCAGGCCAGAGCATATCATATGTGACTGCTGGGATTATATAATGGGAAAGTTCTCATTGATTTTTATAAAGCGTTGGATCCCAGAGATTTTAAAATTGGGCACAGAGGCTGACCCAGTTTGGGTGGAAAAAGCTTACTGAATCCCAGGGAAGAGCACAGCCCAGGGAGAAGTCTCAGGAGGTACAGTTATTTTTAACCTTTCAGACCTGCGCAACAAAGAATGAATTCTGAAAACTCTAGGTAGAAAGGAGATATTTAGTTTTGAAATTTTAGAATCCTCTACCCCCTCCCATAGATCTTGACCCTGGTAGAAAACTTGTACAGCAAACTTTTTTTCAAATTAAGAAAAAATTTTGGAGTAGACTGAAGCTGCCATTTCACTCTTCCCTCCACAAGTGTGGAAGACAAAGTAAAACATTTTCGAGGATGTGATTCAACTAAAGAATAGAATATGCAAGGCTAGAATACCAAGACAGAAAGGGTTTTCATTTTAGCTGAAATCAAGAAAGTTAAATTTGTAACCAAACACAGCATTCATGAACTGTTGAAATAAAAAGATGCAATTAACATTTGAAAACTGCTCTAAAAAATGCTGCAGTTTTCCAGCAATTAAGTGTGCCTCATTAGATGATTCAAACAAAATTTGATCTGGACAAGTATTCTGTTGAAGTTGTAATTGAATTTTCTTTCAACCTATTGCAGGTTTCAGCCCTTCTTATAAATGTGATGGGACGATTAGCTGAATAGATTTTATTATATGTGCTGGACAGCCTTTCAGATACAAATTTTTTTATTTGTAGTGGAGTAATATTAAACAGGCATTTGTGTTTCAAATCAGGTGGGGAAGGGATGCTTGTATTTGTACCTGAACTTATCATACCAGTGCATATATTTTTAGCTGCTCTGAAATGGGAAGAGGACTGAGTACACATTATTTTGACAATCAAGTTATATAGTACTTGCCATTTATGGATTGAAATCCTCACTACTGTTTCAGCCTCATTATACCTTATAAAAGGGCTAGACTAGGGCTTTAACACACTCCCTTTCCCTGATCCCTAAGGAGGGAAAGTTAGGGAAATGCAACAGTAGAAGGGGCAGAACAAGGAAGGGCACCTCGGGCCTCATTTCAAAAGACCCCTCTAAAACCCTGGGGATAAACAGGATGGGGAGCAGTCAGTGAGGCAGGGGAGTCCAAGTTGGCTTATGACTTGTTGGTCTATGACTTCTGTGGCATCTCACACAGGCATTTTAAGGCTGCCTTTTTTCAAACGTTTCCTTATTTTTCTGCTCAAGCCAGATCAAATTCCTGATTGTGTCCGAGTCTTGGCGCAAATGCGAAGGCAACGCGCTGCGGTACTGGCAGAAGGTGGCAATGCCTTAAGCTGGTGTTGCCAACAAGGACACAGGCAATTTCTCAGATGGAAATCACTGGCCTCACAGCCATATTTTGTTAACAGAGCTGAGTATTTCTCATTCATTGCAAGCTGGCTTTGTTTGAGTCCTCCTTCCCATTTTTAGTGGAAGAAGAAGAATTCTTAGTCAGTGCCTTAGAAATTAAGATTTTTTTTTTGACATAATAATCATTCCTAGCTCTTACAAACTTTTCCTTTTTTACCCACAAATTTTAGTGTTGCCACTTTCGCCCAAAAGTCAGAAGGGCAATCCTGCCCTGTTGATCCTTAGCCATCTGCCGTCAGAGAGACAATACAAAGCACACGACGGCAGAAAGGAGCTCGGACAAACTTCATTCTAAGGCAAGAAAGAGTCAGGTTTCATTGATCTACAACTTGACATTCAGTTCCTGCAACTGAATAGAAAAAAAGACATTTATAACCTATTAAAAACCCAAGGATGATTTTAGTCTTTTTTTTTTTCTTGTTGAAGAAATCAGTCTTTCAGAATAGCCTGGGAGTTGCGAATAAAGAAGAACTTTGCTATGTTTATTTAGAGAACCTAACCCCTTGGAGCCAGCATTTTCACTAATGCATTTTACATTAGCGGGCTGCATCAGGAAATCCTGACTTTTGGTGCCAGGGGGGTAATTAATATCAGATCATGTTTGCAAAATGGTTGTGTTTATGTGGGAATGAGGACTGAGCTCTAACTGGCAGGATTTGAAGTATTCAACTTTGCTATGGAGCTTCAACAACTTGCTAGAGAGTGGGATGTTGAAATTAAAGTCTTGATGGCTTGGTAGAGCTACGGCTGCTGAAGAGAGCTACAGTCTTTAGGATTCTGTTCATAAACCTTTAAGGAGAGTCTGAAGTGTTTTTCTTAAGAATGTGAGGGGATGGTAGATAACATAGAAATGGTTGGTTTGCTCCTGTGGTCTCAGATGTTCCAGAAAGTGCCAAAATATGCATCATATGGTCATTGTCCCCCAGTATATACCCCCAGCCCCCGCCACATCGCTCCCTAGTCTCTGTGCTTACTAGCTAGGAAATATCCACAGATGGTGCAAAAATATTTTTTCAGCAGAAAAAGTGCTTGCTTTTGTGTACCACCAGCTAGCACGGTCTAAAGCAGCAGGTGCGGGTGAATTAAACAACTCTGAAAAATAGCTCCTGCTGAGCTCTGTGTCTTGCAGGGACTCTGCTGTGCCACCCCAGTGCTCCCCACCCTAGGAAGTGCCGTTCCCCCTGTGCTTGGCACCCAGCTGCTCAGCTGACCTGCTTCTTTGGAAAGAGGAAGAACACCTCCTCTTCCGCCCTGCTCAAGCGAGGGTGTCTGGGGAATGGGAACTCCTTTTATGAATCATAACATCATGAATTTGTGTAGCCAAAGTTTAAAATTAAAGGATGTTTTCTGAAGTTAAAAAGGAGTAACTGTATAACTGAAATTCACCTACTGGTTTCCCAGCATCCATTTCCATGGGATGTGGCAGGTGGCAGATTCTCTGCAAGACCATTTATTTACTCCCTCCCCGTCAGATCCTTTGCTGGAAGTTCATGGCTCCCTTAGCGGTGGTGGGGATTAAAAGTAAAGGTGTAAGCTATGTTAGAGCTAATACATGTTTTGTACTATAATGAGCCAATATACTATTATGGATCTTGTGGTCAGCTCATTGTGTTTGATAAATAGGATCAATACATGTTATTCCCCTCTGAGATCCACCGACCATCATCTCTCCATATTCACCTCTTGCCAGTAGTCATTTGGGGATAATTATCCCCACCAAGAGCCTACCTCTAATGTGCCCACTGTCTTTTCTCCTGCCATAAATTGGTCTGATACGGGCACAAAGATAACAAATCTAGACTGTATCGTTATTATTGCTGTTATTTTACTAGTTTCTTGATCCTAAAATCGGGGTAGCAATCTAATCATTTGCTGTAACTATAGTAAAGTTAGATGTACCTAATGAACTGTTCCTCATCAGGTATTTCTGTAACTGATTATTCCTACCTAAGTCTAGGAGTAACGTCCTAAGCTTGAATACTCCCCACCAACACTGTCTACAGCTTTTGTTCTCTGTGAAGTGCTGGACCACTTCTTCCTTTTCTACTAGTATCTCCGAATAGTTGTATTTCATTTTGTGGCTTGCTTTGATTTTATTTCAATGTGTTCTACTATTCTTTTAAGCTCAATCCTAACAATGAGAGCTTTCTGTGCACCTCCTCTTTTGTTTGAAGGCACCGATGAGCTCTTGATCCTCCACATCGGGGTAATTTGTACTTCTACCCATAGTATAATTTCTTTAAGGACTTGCCAGCTCTCCTGAACTGCTTTTTCTTTAGACTTACTTCCCCATGATATGTTTCCTCTTCATTCTCTGAAATTACAGACATGTTCTTTGTGGAAGATTGCTTTTAGGCTTCCTGAGGAAAAGTGAACTCCTTGACAAATTTCAACCAAATTTGACAAATTTCACTCAACTCTGAGAGAGGTGTTTCAAGACACTACATTCCTACAAGGGTCATGAAACAACCCAACTAGGAAAGAAGGGCAATTTGATAAATACCTCAGTTCAGCAAAGGCTGTTGTTAGAGCTCAAGTCATTAGGCACCAGAAAATCCAGTCATAAACTTACTCTTGATATTGCTATGCAAAAATGGGCAACATTGGTTCTGCTGTTCAAAACGTTATTTGTTCCTCTCTTCCCTTCCTTTTCTAAGGGTAAACTCTTACCACCTCATGATCTCTTACTCGAGCTGCCTTTAAGCCCTGCATTGAGAGGTGATTCCTCTTCACTGGTGAGAATGAACACCAAGGACCTTTTCCATTTGGCTGCCTTCTCCATGCCTTCTGTATCAAAACTCTCCTAGGACACGGCCTGTATTCGGCTCCATCTCCTTCCCAAAAGGTGTTTACACAGTTACAACTCAGCCAGATCTAATTTAAAGTCTATAGTAAACTTTCACCGCAATTTCCGTTTATTATTGCCACAGATTCTCAATTGATCAATCTTCCATACCTCAGAGAAGACATACTGCCTTATTCACTGACAAAGTATCTACTCTCTTCAATTTGTTGATCTTCCTGAGAGAACTTCTGTATATGTTAATGTTCAAGCCCTGTAAATAAATAAATAGAACCATGTTTCTTTTATGCCAATGCAGTCATAATTTTGATCATACACTTAAGAATCTTTCTGTATGTTCCTGTATTTACTGCATTTATATACAGACATCTGGAGTTTTAAGCGTAGTGGTTCACTATCCTTCACTGTTCCTCCTCTGATTTTATAAATTAACACCTCCTCCTACATAATCTTTGGTTCCTGACACTTTCTGTTTCTGGGCAGTGGCTCAC
>NW_009195181.1:6852-7066 GCF_000690835.1 Fulmarus glacialis | reverse complement strand
TCTCCCCGTCCCACTGGGGTGGGGGAGGGAGTGGGCAAGCAGCTGTGTGGTGTTTGGCTGCCTGCCAGGTTAAACCACGACACCTTACCATGGATTTTTAAGTTGACTGTGTCACTGAGGAAATAAATAACTTTTATTTGAATACGAGCAGCAGATGTTAATGTAACATTTATAATGCTAGGGATTAAAGATGAAGGCTGTGGGGCTGGCTTTC
>NW_009195181.1:0-6821 GCF_000690835.1 Fulmarus glacialis | reverse complement strand
TAAATGTGAAGGTCCATTTAATTCTATTTATTTTAGGCATCGAAATGGAAGTGTTGAAGTTAGGAGCTTAATCACTTACACTACCTGTACAGGAAGAAGCACCGCCAAGTGCTTCATGTATCTGATGGAAAGATTTACTCTCCTGAGATAGTTCCTCTATACTCTATACCTACCTCTGTCCTATACTAGCTGTACCTGGTATACTCCCCATATCTACCTCCAAAAAGAGAATCACAGAATCACATATATGAACCTAAGTTCTGAAACACTCATTTTTGACAATCTAGGACAGCTTAGAAGTTTAGCTTAATTGGTTCTGTAGGAAAAAAAAAAAAAGAATAATGAAACTAATCTAATACCTTAAGCTTCCCATGCTTCTCATTTCTATGCTTGGTCTGGCGGTTTTCTCTGAAATGAGATTCATGCTTCTAATATGGGTGAAGAACAGCAGGTAATAGGCAGGTAACAATAGGCAGGTGTGCTACAAAATAGTCTGAAGTCTGAGATCCAAAGTAGAAGGGTTTTTTTTCCTTTTTAATTTTCCCTCAGGAGAAAGGCAAGAATGTAAAATGCAATCTACAATTATCAGAAAAATAAATGGGGTAGTAAAAGATGAGGCTTTTCTTGTAATCATCCTATATAGCATAATCAGTGCCTTTCCAGTTATGTCAAACCTTTTTTTACCATCCATAGTGGTGCCAGATAGGAGAAAACCTTCATGATCTGAATATCTGCTTCTAATTTTAAAACAATTTCTTAAAATATTGGTATTTCTTCTACAAGGCAGGATTCTTAGACTCCACATGATTCAACACTTCCTCTTTTCATTGGATGACTGAAGAGCCTACAGTTATTACTGGCTATTAAAAGTTTAATCTGAATTTCAAAAACACTTTTTTGTTGTCTGCCGAACAGGAAATCCAGGTTGCTTGCTGCAGCTACACAATAAAGGAAAGACAAAAAGGGAGAACAGGATCATATTGTTTCCTGTAGAACTACTGTAACTAATTCATGTTGAGTATTGGGCTAAAGAAAATCATAAATGTCATAGTAGAAAATTCCATTATGTTCCATCATGGAAAAATGCCTAATTCCACATCTCTGACTGAGATGAATGGAGTGGTTAACAGCTTACAGAATTTTGTTTCAGGCTATTTTTGGTCTCAGACAGCATCATTGCATTGGTTTATGCTCCATTTCACAATTCTAAGGTTTCCTGGAAGTAGAAGATTTTGAAACACCAAAAAGAAGATGAAGAAAAAATAAAGTAAGAAAAGGAGAAAAAAAATTGTGTTATAACCCTTAAACATATGCCAGCCTGGTCTTGAGGGATTGTTATGGAATGTTGAGAACAAATCGTTTACTTCAGTGGAAATATAAAATGGCTAAGGACAAGAGCAACTGATCCACTCCTTTCACTTTAATACAAATAATATGAAAGTTGTAAGTAAAAAAAAATAAGATAAGAGGAAAAATGATGAGTCTAAATAACGTCGTTATATATGAATTAAACATTGACCTAGACTTCACAGCAAACCTTGACTTTGAAATTAATCCATCCTGTGATCTCTGTTAAATTATTCTATCAGATCCTCATTTTTACCATATTTAAAATGAGTAAAATGTAAAAAAAAAAGAATAAAAATTATTTAGAAATGAAGAACTCATATAGCACATATACCGTATTCAGAAAGACAACTACTGTTATCTGTACAGAAGTGCAGGGACTAACTAATGTAGTTCAATTCACTTCAAGAACCATGCTGAAAAAGACAGAGGGTTGTCTTCAGTCTTCAGGTAAGAACTTGCATAATAGTGCAACCACAGCATGGAGGTGTTCCAGAGAGCTGCAGGTTCTCTCAACTGAAACCAAATTTTGAGTTGTACTTTTCGGGCAAAGCTACTCCAGAAAGGCAATGGATTGAGTCTTTCAAGCTTCGCTTTCTCTTCTCTCAAGCCCTGTTCACATTTGCTTTGGCTGAAACCTATCCTAGGCCTACCTGGCAGATTATCTTTGAAAATTTTCACTGCTGAGCTCCATACCTAGCATACAACCTATAAGATCTCGTGGTTCTCATCCAAAATTTTTTAAGCACTGTGCATGCCAATAGAAAATCATTAATAAGTCTCACTAGTGGCAGAACAATAACTCAAAAATTCTTGGCTTTCAACCCTACTTAGAATCTCCTGCTCCTCTTTATTCCGTAAGCAATCACAGGCTCACTCTATTTCTTTTGATAGACAGTTACAGAAAAAAGCTTTTTTGAGTTGTCATTGGGTTTGCTGAGAAAAATATTTATTCTCTTATCTTTTCTTCATCTCAGAATTTTCAGTTTTAAATTGTTTTCCTTAACCTTAATATATCTAAAATAAACAAATACTTGTGGAGCTCAGAATAATGAAGTAATTATTGACATAGTAATAAATGAGCTAAGTAATGAAAAGTTCCTAGGTAAACACGTTTATTAAACTATTAGAATGTACTGGGAGCTAACACTGTGGAAGATGATTTTACAGCCTGGACCAGTCAGATAATTCTCTTTCTTGCTGTTCAAGCTGTGTAGTTTAAGTCTTAGGCAGCTAAAATAATACTGATCAAACACCAATACCAATTTTATGGCTCTTTGTCATAAAGCTGACATACTGTAATTCATAAGGAATGACACCTTCTTGTGCTGCAATCTCTCCTTATTTTTAAAACATCTAATAGAGTCAAGTATGTAACAGATATTCCACGGATGAATCTCTTCTATTAAGCATCAACAAGACATTTATGGATGATGCATATGTGTTGACGAAGAAACATAAGCCAAGTTTTCACAGGTGTTAACTCTGTTTTGGAACTCGAACAAACAATTAACTGGGGCACTGAGGCTGCTGTAGGCCTCATCGACTATTCACAGCTTGATGGTGCACTACATCATTGGGCACAAGCAGCACATTATGGAGCTGTGTTCTGCCATAAAGCTTACTTCATGCTTCGTTGAAGGCATATACAACAGCAAGACCTCACGCACAAATAGTGGGCAAATCTGAGCCTTGTACACAATGTGGGAGACAAACCCTAGGAAATCAGAATGGGTTTTAAAAGAATGTGGAGGAACAAAAGGGAAGAGAAGGGAAAATGGAGGTATTGCAACAGAATGAAGAAGATAAGACAAAAGTGGCACAGAATAGTTGAGGTTGGAAGTGACCTGTAGAGATCATCTGGTTCGACACCCTTTTTAAAGCAGATCAGCTAAAGCAGCTTGCTCAGGGCTGCGTCCAGTCAGGTTTTGAATCTGTCTAAGTATGGATAACCTGGACCAGAGGGCAACCTGTTCCAGTGTCTGACCACACTCACAGTAAGTAGGTTAAGTAGAAATTCCTGTATATCAGTTTGCACCCATTGCTTCCTGTATTTTCACTGGATACCACCATAATGATTCTGGCTGCATCTTCTTCACTTCTTTACTGCACTTTACTAGGTACACAATGAGAAGATCCCCACTGAGCCTTTTCTTCTCTTCCTAATGCTGCTCAGGAGGCTGTTGGCCTTTTCTTCAAAAGCACATTGCTGGCTCATATTCAACTTGGTGCTCACCAGGGCCCTCACGGCCTTTTCAGTAAAGCTGCTTTCCAGCCAGTCAGCACCCAGTGCATACTTATGCTTAAGGCTATTCCTCCCCAGGTGCAGGAGTATGCATTTCCCTCAGTTTGAACTTTGAGAGGTTCCCATTGACCATTTTTCCTGCCTGTCAAGATTGCTCTGAATAGCAGAACAACAATTTAGTGTATCAGTCACTTTTCCCAGTTCTGTATTGCCTGCAAACTTGCTGAGGGTACGTACACTCTTGTGCCAGAGTCCAGGCCATTAATGAAGATGTTAACAACGTTGACCCCAATATTGACCCCTGGGTACTGCTCCACTAGTGACTGGCCTCCAGCTGGACTTTGTGTCACTGACTACAATCCTCTGGGCCTGGCTGTTCAATCAGTTTTCAATCCACCTCATTGTCCACTTATCTAGCCTATATTTTATTAGTTTGTCTATGATGACGTTATGGGAGACAGTGTCAAAAGCCTTACTAAAATCAAGGTAACCACTGCTCTCATTCACCCTCATCCACAAACCCAGTCATCTCATTGTAGAAGGCTATCAGGTTGATCAAGCATTATTTCATCTTTTCAAATCCATGCTGACTACTCCCAATCACCTTCTTGTCCTTGACTTGTCTGGAAATGGTTTCCAGGCTTAGTTGCTGCATCACCTTCACAGGGATTGAGGTGAGGCCTGTAGTTCCCCAGATCCTCTTTCTTCCCCTTCTTGAAGGTAGGGATAGTATTTGCTTTCTTCCAGTCTTCAGGAGCTTTCCCTAGTCACCATGATATTCTGAAGATAATCACGAGTGGCCCCACAATGACATCGGCCAGCTCCTTCAGCACTCGTGAGCACATCCCATCAGGCCTCATGGACTTGTGCACATTCAGTTTGTTTAAACGTTCCCTATCCAGATCCTCCTTCACTGAGGGTAAGTCTCTCTGTCTCCAGACTTCCCCCGGTCTCAGGGGCCTGGGGTTCATGAAGGCAAATCTTACCAGAAAAGACCGAGGTGAAGAAGGCATTGAGTACCTTGGCATTTTCCGTCTACTTTCTCACGAGGTCCCCTCCTCTATTTTGATGATCTCTAAAGATCTTTTCCAACCTCAGTTATTCTATGACTCTGGGATTCTGTAAACTTTGACTTTAATTATTTAACACAGTCTTCTAGAGGTTTGAAGATGACTGGGAGAAAGGAAGCGTTGTATTCCTTCATAAAGATTTCCCTCCCCAGAGGTTTAAAAGGTTATTTCTGTTTTAAAACAGTGCTTCTTCAAGACTTCACTAAGGAACATTTTTAATAGCATTGTAACAATGGAAATTGCTTGGTTAATGCCAAACAGCCAACCTGAGCACCTCCTTGAAAAGCAGGGCATGCCCTTATTTCTTTTTTCTAATGCAAACTTGTGACATCTTTATTTAAAATTACTGTTAGATGAACCAAAGGGCTATGCTATAACTTTCTACTAAGCTAAAAAGTCATTTGAATATTCAATTATTTATATTCCTTGAGAAATGTAGTGTTTTCTAGCATTGTTTAAGCAGGTGAAGAATAAAATTAGCAGACACCCCAAAATTTTCCTCATTGCAAAACACCATGTATGACAATAAAGAGAAGCCTTTTCTGATTCCAAACTCCTGGCAAATTCATTAGAGAAATAACAAATAATGGCAATAATATAAACCTCATCAAGGATAATAAAAAAATATTACAATTTAAGAAGAAAAATATTGAAGCTTCCATTTCAGGGAAATTTTAGATGAAAAGGGATGTCTAACAGGTATTTCATATTAAAAACTCCGTGATTCCAAGAAGCAAAGTAAGATCACAAAATTTATCAAATAAATTTATCAACTCATTTTGCTTACTTTTCTTCTTTCTCATAATACTTACTGAATATCAATAGATTGTATTGTGAATATCCTTCTTGCTCTGTGGTTTATAAGTTTATATCAGTTCTGATCCAGAACTGGTGAAGATTCAAACATGGAAAAGTATACAGAAAAAAAAAAACCAAACCCACCACCAAGGGAAAAATAATACTCTCTCTTCAACCTTTCCATTTTACATATTAAAGTAATTCAGACACACACTGTGATAATTTGAGTACTGCAAATCAGCTTAAAAATTGGACAAACCCTTGGGAAAAGACTATGTGTAAAAGAGGACAATGAAAAACCAAGCATATATATTTTAAGACCACGAAAGAAAAGTAGTAATTGGCACTACTCTCTGTTTTTCACTCAAAAATAATGCAATTTCATACAGACCCAGAATATCTAGAACATCCATCTCTCTCTCAGAACGACTTGTGTTACTAAAGAAATTCATTTCTCACTATTTCACTATTTTGTCACATAAAAATTGATCACAGACAAATAACCTCTATCTCCATGTTCCTTGACATTTATTAGGATTGATTTTTGGAGGCATGTCAAAAAAGTTTTGAAACAAAATGAATTCTCATGTAACTAAATAATAAGTGATTAAAGCTTACCCTTCTTTGTTTCTTGAAGAGGATTAACCCAGAAATGGTAGTTGCTTGTCTAGTTACCTAGACAGGTATTTAAAAGGAAAAACTCAGAAACACGGTATTGAATTGAGATGTTTTGGTTTTTTTGTTGGAATTGAACTCAATATAATTTATATTTGTGCACAACACCACTGTCTACTTTTTTGTCTGCCGATGGCATTTCTAAATGCAAAAAAACCACTTTTGTATCTTGTACAACTGCCAATAGTGTCTAACTTAGAATGCAAGTGATGCAGCACCACGAGGTTACTAGGCAAAATAATGCTACATGTATCCCAATATCTTGACTCTGATCAAGAACAAGATTTACTTGGAAGAAAGAAGTTACACAACCACATAGCAAGTCCAATAATTTTCTATTGAAACAAGAGTTTTCTCAGCTTCTCTATGACAAAAAGATGTGAGTTCTTTGTTTCAAGATATAAATAAATAATCTGGTTATCTGAGCTGTATGTCTTATGCCTGAACAGACTGTGAAAACATGCAAGGCTTCTCTGGATGCAGTTAAAATCAGAACTATCTCATAATTATTTTTATGAAGTTCGTTTTTATGGGAAAATTTGAAAGTTAGATAAGCCTAGTGAAATGTTTCTGAAATGTTTCCTAGGCTGGCATTTATGGCAAAGCCAAAACAAGGGAGGAGTTGAATGACTAGAACCCGTCTTAGTTGATGGCAGTTGGCTGGCAGAAGTCTCACAGTCGCTAGC
>NW_009195180.1:0-264 GCF_000690835.1 Fulmarus glacialis | reverse complement strand
TCCTCCACAGGGATGGGGGGGCCGTGCTCCGGCGGATGCGGGGCAGGAGGGGACCCGTGGCCGGTGTCCATGATCCTGAGGAGGTCTAGACCTCTCCGATGAGCTGGTGTGTTCCCAGAGGACTCGGGAAGCTTCAGCTCGGGGTTCCCCGGTGCAGTGGCATCCACAATGTCACCTGTGGGCCTTACCATGGCCAAGGGGGAACGTGCAAGAGGAGACCTCAACATCTCACCCACAGGCTCCTACCCCAGGGGGCAGCGAGGA
>NW_009195179.1:599-40152 GCF_000690835.1 Fulmarus glacialis | reverse complement strand
ACCCAAACTATTCCATGATTCTATGATTTCATGACTAAAGTACATTTTTACATCAGGTAATGATATAATGCTTTCAACAGTGGAATTGAGAAAGAAGTAAATACTGAGAGTGAGAGTGGAAGGGAAAAAAAGCCCCCAAAAGAGTGAAGCCAGTACTGGAGATGGGATATGTGAGAATTTTTTCTCAAGTTAGGCTCTGTGCACTGTCCCTTATATGGTTACAGCCTGACTGCTTAAATTAGTCTTCACTAAACTGGAAAAATGACATTGCCTCTAGTTCCTCTATATTTAGAAGCCTTAAGGAGGAAACTCGGTGGGGAAAGATAACTAGTATAGGCTTCCTAGAGCTGTTACAGTGAAGTGACCTAGACTTACCTGAGTGATCTTTGTCAATGATGTTAAAGATGATCTCCAGATCCTTTCTGTATCTGCACAGTGTTTCCACCAAAGTTGGCTGAACCTGGTTTTGAAATCCCATACAGGAAACCATTCAGACCTTGGTTTGAGTTAGTCTAACCAGCAGAATATGTACTATCCAAATCTATGTTCCCAATTTAACTTCTCAAATGTTTTAAAAAAACTCCTTATGCTCGAGTTTCCTGGAATGATACTTTGTGTTTTGCCCTGAGGAATAATCAGCTAAAACCTGTGACTTTCAGATGGTGGGGCATGGGGGGAAGGAGCCCTTCACACCTCCTACCTTCAGTAATTATTTGTGGAAATACGGCTAATCTAGGGAAGATGCTGCACACCATGCACTCATACAAAGCTTTCACTGTACATAAGTGAATGGATCCTGCTGTTTAGAAAAATGATGGAGACAGCTGAGTACCAAAGCACTATACAGCCACTCAGTAACAACTGGACTCTGTAAAAGAGACCTCAGCTACCATTAAACATCTAAAACTCCATCTACAAATGTGACTCCCTCCTACAGGTGCCTGAATTGGCTCTGGAACACATTTGAAAAGCTCATCTCAAAGAGTGAGGGTTGAGTGCTCCGGGTAGGATTTCTCGCATCTCCTCAGCTACATTATCCAAACGCCCTTGAGAGTCAACGGAAAGTAAGAAGCAGTTCTAGCATGTGATTCATCCAACCTATTTTAAGCATCTACCTTAGCAGGGAATGATGATTCGTACCCTAGCAGTGCTCTTTTCCCTCCAGTGACTATAAAAGGAAGCTTGGCAACTAGTTCAGCTGTAGATGTCTACCTGATTGGCCAAACCACTGTCTTATGCCTCAAGTTGCACCAAAAGATTTGCAAGGAGGCGTTTTCCTCCTTACCTCTTTTATAGGTTGACCTATTTTCAAATCGTAAAAACATGACATGAAGTCAATTTCTCCATCTGGGTTCATCTGTGCTAACTGAGACCGCAGCATCCTCCAGGGCAGTTCCAGCTGTAGGACAGACTCCATCGCTGCAGCCCAGTCATTGACAGCAATCTTGCCTGCCGGAAGGGGTCAGTTCATGGTTACAAGCAGTACGTGACACAGCACATATCGGTCACCAGCATGCCTTCCGCCGTTTTTAAGAACAGTTGCAAAACATAAACATTTTCTCCTAACCATGGGATAAAACCCCTCATAACCACGAGCAGCGGGGTTGGACTAGAGATTTCCACAGGTCCCTTCCAACCTCAACAACTTTGTGTTTCTACTATGATGTTCAGCATGTTTAAATACCTTTTGAGAAAACCAGACTATGCCATGAGGAGTACTTCAGATTTGAGCTGAGCTGCAAGTATAGAGACCTACGTCACTGAAAATCCAAGACAGAAATATGTTATACAGTTGTTCAGTGGCCAAAGAAACAGTACCATCACTTACTGATTGCCCTTTTAGGGGCACTGATGACAACCCAATCAAATGAGAAGCCATCGCGAGGAAAAGTTGTATTTGTGCTAGAAATCACTAACTCCTTGCTCCTACATAAAAGGTTCATGTATCAACTTACCACTGACTTTTCTTCAGCTGATGGGTGAGCGTGTGCCTCCTAGTGGCATAGCCAGTCAACTTTACTCAAATATCTCCCAGACTCAGGAGGAGACCAGTTCCCCCTCACCTGGGACCCCAATTCCCTGTCTGACATCTGAAGACACTCCTAAGTGAAGGTGGTGACCTTTGAGCTTCTGGAGCTGGATTTGCCTGCCCAAGCTCTCTGCCCAACAACAAACACCATTTCCTTATTTGCCCATGTGTTTCAGCTGTTTTCTTCTACCTACTTAAAGCTTCATCCCCTCAAGTTGTTTTCTGGGGCTCAGTGCTTGCTAACACCTGTCCTCCTCTGTGATCAGGAAGAATGTAAGATCAACCAGCCTCTGCTGCCCTCCAACCTTACACTGGCAGGCAGGACCCCTCTCCATGGGGTTTGTCCCCTCCGCCCCCCCCACCCCCCACGTGGAAGCTGTTTTCCCCATGGTGGCAGCTGGACAGAGAGGTAGTGTTACCTGTGCCGTTGAGGTCATACTGTGCAAAAGCACTAGTGAGTTCAGACCTGTGAGCATAAATCTTCTCTCGTAAGGACTTTAAGGCAGATGATTCAATTGTACCCACCCTAGGAGGAAAGTGCAGACCAGATCATTAAAGGATTTACATCCTCTAGCACTTCATGCTTTTCAACATTCATTATCAAATTCTTATATCCTTTAACATGTAGTATGTTTAGGGTCATCAAAAGACAACATTGGGGGGGAAAAAAAAAAACAAACCCAACAAAACAAACAAAGCCCCATAAGAATAATCTGAATTTACAAGATAATCGAGTTTATGCAGGTAATTCTAAGCTGCTTTGCTTTAGTAAATCTGACCACAGTGCTAGGCATGGCAAAGCTGTCATGATAAACTTTTTGGACTCAATTCATAACAGGATTTGTCCAGATTAACACTGCAGCCTTAAAGCAGACCTGACAGGCAAGTGCAGGCCCTTTACGAGTCCCTGACAATTGTCTGTTCTAACCGCTTACCACGTCTAATTACCTTTGGGAGTTTCTCAGGGCACCAAGTTAGAGTACCCAGAGCATGTTTTGTCTACTGTATTAATTTTTAAATTGTAAACTAAAAAAACAAGGAAAACCAAGGAAAATAGGTGCCTATTCAATTATTCAATCAAACTATAGATTTGTGGCAGGTACTCGCGTGCTAAGTGAGTACATGCTCACTGCGTACAACACACAGCTTTACCTCTCCCGAAGATTCTGCCTGCGTGTGTACTTGCTGACTTGATACTGTACAAACCGAGGAATCAGTTCAGGATTCAGTTTGATGTACGCTCCCCGGTTGCTCCCCTCTTCGTAATAGTTAGAGGCAGAAAATATAGTGATAACCTGATCATAGGAAACAAAGAAACTGGATTGGCTAGAACAACTCTTCTTGAGACTGATTTCTGAAACTGATCTTAGAAAAACATGCAGGTTACAAAATTAAGTGGCTGCATATAAAACCAGGGATCAACAACTATGTCGTTCACCAAATTGCTTGCACTTTTCGAGTCAGAGCTCCAGGCCTGTATTTTTGGCTTGTCATAGGAAGACTTCAGTTCAGAGGGCAGTGTGATATAACATGCTGTTAAACAGAAACCTCTTTCTAAGATAGACCTGTTTTTCAGGATTCTTGCTGGCCTTCTGATACAGCATGTCAGAAAGCAGGGCCAGAAGTGATTAAGTTAAAAGGCTTCTAGAGCCTTAGAGCATTTCTTGCACTATGTTTACACATAACTCTCCTCAGGGATTTTGTTGATGTTCATTTGTTTTCACATGAGTAATAAGCCAGTCCCCACTCCCTGAAGCTGTAAAGAATTTTGTTTGTCAGAACTCCATAATTTGTTCTAACATCTGTCTAGCACACAATTCTCCCAAACCCATTTTAAAGAAGTCACTCATTTTTTTAATTAACTTTGCAGACAAATCTACTGTGGATGTGCCTGTGAAATTCACAGGAGAATTCTACTTTACATGGAAGCATCTTACCTTCCCATCGTGACTGATCTCGTAACCTTCCGGCTTAAATTCATGAGACCTGATGAGCATCTTCAGATTATACCTTTCAAACAGCTTGGCAGTGACATCAGGGCCAAAGCAACAACCTCCTCCTCGACGCTTGTTTGGTGTACAGCCTTTTTGGCTTCTTGGATCACTCCAGAGAATGTCAAGGATCTGTAAATAGCAAACTCAAGCAAGTGAGGATTGGCAGTAGATGAGGACTGGCAGGCTATGGCTGTCTAAAGTACTGGCCGTGGCAAAAGCCCCACAGTACAGGGAGAAAACACACCTGAGCTAAAAAGTAGCTCTCGTGTTTTCTTCCTTCCTTTCAGCAGGGCATTCTTTTGGGCTGAAACTTTTGTTCTACTTTTCTTAAGAAACATTATCTAGATTTTGGATGAACTTTTTCAGATGAAATATTATTTCAGAAATGTACCTCCTTTTACAGCTGAAGCTTCCAGACTTGGGTAGGTGCATCAGGAATGGTACCTGGTACCTGGGCTATTTCAAAGAGAGCAATAACTGCCGCCTTCACATGTAGGTGTGAGAGGCATTTTCTATTTCCCAGCACTGACCTGATAACCACATGGGTCGGTGGTTTTACCTAAAGTAAAGCTTGGGAGTGCCTGCTCTAAACATGACACAAGTTGCCTTTGGCTTTATTGTCTTGGGTTAGCTCATGTTTCAAAACAAGATTTTACAGACATGAGGATGAATTATCATGGTGTAAAGTCACCTAACCTAATAATTCTAGTCAGTAGCAAACATTAGGCAAAATGTGTTTGTTTAAACCTCACTGGACAAGGTTTACACTAACACATTCCACTTCAAATTTGTGAGTGTGGCTCAGTGGAGGCTTGGTTAGCTGGCTGAGTGTCAGATTTGAGAGGTTGCTTGTGCCCATTACATTAGTTTGTAGGTCAAGTATGTATCTTGGGAAATCACATTTTCAGAGACAGATTTGCTTCTCAAGAAGCAAAACAAAAATGTGTGCCCCTTAAAGCAGCTGTCTGAAGAGAAGTTCAGAAAAATAAACTTATACACAACTCAATTTTGAGCTTCTAAATTGCTGTGCAAATTAAGCTTTTCAAATTGTCACAATTTATTAAATTATAGCATGACAAGAGCTCCATATTGCCTCTAATATTCAAGAGGAAATGAACAGCCAGAGGACAAAAAATTCCCACTCTTGAATAATCAGCCTGTAGGTCTCAGGAGTTGTGGTTTTTTGGACAGTATCAGCATTCTGCTGCCAAAACCACAGCCAAAAAAGGTGCTCACTATCGCCAACAATTGCAGTCTGACCTATTTAAACTGACAACCACGTATGTACCAACAGATCCAACCACATGAGGGCATGCAAACACATCTCATACCGAGCAGTTTCCTCCTCCTAACGGCTAAGAAAAGAAAACACTGGGTAAATTGTACTTGCAAGGTATAAAATCACAAGCCTTTATTACCAGATCCACAAAAAGCATCCAAAGAACTAACAGCTGGCTAGTATACTCCAAGAATGATGGGTTTCTTATTAAGAGACAGTCCCCTCAGACTCAAACATACTGCCTGAACAGAGCGCCTGCCGGCTTTGTGCAGGAGGGGTTCGGTATCCACCTGGCTTTGATTTCACCTACTTGTTTCCATTCCTTCAGTGCGGGGTCTGAAGGCTCAGTGGAGCCCGATGAAGAGATGTGTTGTGTTTTCCCTGCAACATTCTGGTTGGCAATGTGTTTACTGGCTCTGGTTGTGGGAATTCTCTCCTTCGCTTGGTCCTGTCTGTCTCTTGCTGATTTTGGTGGCCGCATCAAAGATTTCAACTTCAAAAAAACCAAAACAACATTGAAAGAGTTACCAGAACATAAAGATGATACAGAGATGTCAGCTGAAAGGCACATCAGTTCCCATTTCCTGTACTCAATACTGAACTCTCATAATGTCCTGAACTCACAGGTTTGGTGGAAGCTGCAGGTGTTTGGGACATGCAGAAATTTTGCTTTATATCTATCAGCAACCAGCCTCTTCAGAGCTGCTCTCATACTCTTATCAAGACACACAGACTCGTTCCAAGCCACAGTCAATCACAAGGTCTCACGAGAAAGCAAGTACGGTCTGGGCTCAGGGCAGACACTTAAGTGCCCAGCTTCACTGGAAACTGAAAATATACATGTATACTGTACTGAAGATGAAACGGCATTCACTACTGCTCTGATACAGTAGCATGCTGCTAGGTTAATTTGGCTGAAATCAATGGAATATCACGAGCATAACCGTGAAATTGACGAAGTATTACATCAGGCCTTTTTATTGTTAAATCAACCTCCTCCAATATGCATGGGCATTTGCTTTTTTGGAGCTGTGTGCTATGGCTCCATGAATGCCCATTAATACAGACTCTTCTCCAGGGAATATCTTTTCTTTTCATTTGAAATTTTCTCATACCAGCTCATTTTTTGAACAAAAAAACCGCAACAACAACCCCCCCTGCCCCCCAAATTCTACTCTTCAACAGAAAAGAACTGATGCAAAACAAAATGCAAAAAAGTGGGTTATTCCCTAGCGCACTGACCAGTATTTGAGACCTGTCAGTTGCCAGCTGTACCAATTAAAATACATCAGTTGGCCTGGAGTGATATCACCCTGAGTTGTGGCCCAGACGTCTCATTAGCAATGCTCTCCTGTGGCAGCAACTTTGACCTGTTAATTCTGCATTTCACCAATACCGCATCAGTAACATGCTGAGCCTGGCCTTGGTGAAAGCGTGGGCAGAACTCAGGTCACAGTTAAGACACCTACAACTATAGTGAGGCACCCAATTTTAGTGTACAGGGTATAGCAAACGGAACCTAGACTCAGATGACTAGAAGTAATCATCGCCCTTTTTCACATCTTTAAGAAACAGAGATACACCTGACTGTCCTGTTAAAACTTTTATTTCTGTATTAGAAAACATGAGGATAAGAGAAATAGCTCTAGGTTCCACAGACACGAATGACAAGGTACACAAGGTTGCTTAAACATATGTATCCTGTGCCATCTGGGATGCTCCACCATGTCTGTGAATTAGCGTGATGTGGGCAGATATGATCCAGACCTAAAGGAGACCGGTGGAAGAGACCTGCGAAGAAGACTTTCTCCAGAGACAGCCAGAGGGGACATCCCTCGGCTACCGGGTGCATCCATGAACAGCACTGGAGACCTATGTCTGAGCAATGATAAGACCTAGGTCTCCACTGGATCTCCTGGATCTCCATTGATTATAAGGAACCTAAGCACCCCGCTCACAAGCAGACATCTCCATTTAGTTGTCTAAGTTGAGACCAAATCCCACACCATTTTTCACTGATTTGAAAGAGCTGTGTTTGGTCAACATTTCAGAAGAAAAATGGGTGTTTCTGTCCTCCAAATCCCTGAAAAGCAGTAGTTTCTGTTTTCTCAAGGCCAGGTCCTGAAGTTTGATCCTGCTCTCCCACATGTGCAAAGCTCAGCTGCTGCCAAGTGAGCGCTTCACAGGTAGAGAACTTCCCACACACAACAGATGGCAGAAGCACAGCCCCAGGACAAAAGGCAGTGCTAAAAAAATGTGACTAGATTGATTTCTAAAGTGTTTAGAAATGCCTGAGAATTAAGTACTTTTCATACTTTCTGGCTAATGCGTCATCATGGCAGGAAGGAGGCATCCAAAGTGTTTTTAGCTATTTTAAAGTCAAAAGACCCATGTTATTTTACAGCAGCCAAACAATTGGCTCCCACCATGTACTGAAACCTTTCTTCCTAAACACTGATTTTGAAGAAAAACAAGACTCTTTTTTTCCTTACGTGCCTTATACAGCAGCCATTTCCTTTCCTAATGCAAACAACTTGATCTTAGCATTTGTACTGCTAAATTTTTTAAAGAACACAAAATTACACCCACACGAATATGATCTCTTACCTTATTTCTCTCAAGTGCATTCAGGAAATCCAAATCTGTGGTGTCTGAAATCCCTCCATGTAAGATAAGAACTTTGCTATCAATTATAGTGGCGAGGGGAAGCCAGCTAAAGACGTCTCGCAGAAGACACAAAATCTGTTTCCCATGGTCCTGTAAAACATACTTTTATATTAGATCCTATTTCTGGTATATTCTGTTGCTTCTAAGTTCAAGATTTTGCTGAAGTGTCTGCCACAGTCTGTATGAACAGTTCCATCCAGGTGACACCCTGAACTGCAACACTGACAAACATGTTCTGACATTTACTTTAAGGCCATTTGATTGTCTCTATAACATTTTGTGTTTCTTTCACATGCACCTCTTTTTGTGTTCTTGAGTTGCCTTATGGATGTTATTTATTTCATCCCATAGATCTCTAAGCATAAAAGGCTAACAGTTAAAATTGTTTTGTCAGTTATTCCATTGATAATCCGAAATAATTTCAACTACATTACTAAAGTCATTCTATACTACACCCAAATAAACTGGTTGGAAGTTTCCTTGTTTACACAGATTTCATTGTACATGTGCAAGACTACAAAGAAAATATAGGGGAAGGAGGAGGAATCTTACCTTGTACTTCTTTGAAACTTCTTTTGTGAAGCCATATCTGAAAATAAGACAACATCATGGATTGGTTTTCAGTATGCCCCTTCTGCATGATTTTTCATAGTGTTTGCCAGGAGTTTTCTATCCCTCTTTTTCTCCTACCGTTCTGTCTTACCTCTGTTTAAATGTGCTTTCTTCTGCTCTGTCTCAAGAATTGAGTTAAACTGATTTCTTGTACATAAAAGAATCCAGACCAATAATTATTAAGTGGCCTTTTTGCCATCTAAATGAAATAGCTTAGCAGTTTTACCTTTTAGATACTGGAAAGAAATTTCCAAGGAACATAACTGATGATGGGCAAAAATTCCCACAAAACCTCCACAGAGTTTTTGTTCTAAATTACTCAACTTTATTAGACAGTGTCATCTATCATGTCTTTTCCCCCACAAGGGACAAGGATTTTGACACCTCACTCTTTAACACCAAGATATCCTTGGTGCAAGGGGCATTTTCACAACACCCTAACTTTCAAATTTACCGGTGTGCAACACTGCTAACCAAAATGCCCAGCAAAGAGCCATACACAGGAATCCATCTTTGCATTCCGTACCATCACAGATTTAGTCAATATTTTCCACTATTTTGGGTGAGAATTTTCCTATCTTGTAGATAAAGTAACTGATCTTGGTTTATGGTTTGTTTTTTTTTAAATTAAAAGTGCTGAAAAAGGATGTATCATGTGAAACTGATTCTCTTACGTGGAACATTAATAGGATTTGAACCTGGTCCTCTAACCCAGGCTTATGCCTTAGCTAAAGAGCAGTATATTCTGTGTGCATGCATCAAATGATAGAAGGGGTACAACAAGTTACCCACCGGTCACCGAAAAACTTACCGGGGCGGCTGAAAATTGTAGGGACCTGGACTGAGGAGTTCTCACATCTGTGAAGATTATTTTGCCTATAAGTCACACTTTCATTACAGCCAGAGACACTGGCTGTACTCACTCCCTTGGCAGTGCTGTACAGCTGAGTACAAATATCTGTATTAGAAAACAGGGTCTCAGCTGTTCCTGCAATGGGGTAGACTGCCACCTCTCAACTAATGGACCTCCATGATGTAGAAGCTAGGATATTTACCCACCCTTTGTGTTTGGGAAGTGACATCTTAGTCTAAAGTTAAGTGAAGGATCAGCTCCTGGTTTACTGGTTCCATTATATTACATACTACTATGTATTTTGCTGTGCTGTGGAAAAAGCCAATGCTTTAACTAAAATATAATCCTTCCATCCGTCGCCTTTCCCCAAATTTGGTACTCTGGAAGCTGCACTAAGCCCATTGACTTCAATGGATTGTGATTAGGTCAGAGACAAGACATGACTCCCATTCAAGTGCCTGTGTGTAATGAGGATGTTCTTTGTCCCCCTCACACATCTTGGAGATGCAGAGCTACACCTGAATACATAAGAAAACATTATTTCTGTTTTAGACTGTCACAATGGCTAAAGCAGCATTCAAAAGCTCCAACATTTCTAGTGAAAGACCAGATACTCCCTCCCCCTGCCCCCTACAATCTACCTCAGGTTCATGATGTAGTCTTCATGGTTTCCTCTATTCAAGTGTAAATCATTGGGGTAGATAAGAAGAAATGCAAACAGGATTATAAGTATTTCCATAGAATTTTTCCCTCTGTCAACAAAATCACCGTTAAAGACATAACGGTTTTGTTCTGAAGGCAGACCATTCTGCAGAAGGAAACAAAACCAACAACATTTAGAGATGCTTTCTGTAATAAAGGAAATAGCATTTCAAATGAGATCACATTGCTAGAAAATCTGCAAAAAACCTGCACAATACAGGGATCTAAAATGCAGGATTTCTTCATTTCCACTGCTTAGAATAAAAATCTCCACGAGACAACCTGTATGAGCCATCAGAGACGAGATGACCTTTCTGACTGTTCTTATGTTGTCATCTCTAATCCCTTCCTCTACCTATTAAATTAAATTGAAAGGGACCAATAGGAACATTATTCTTCTAATAAAATATACTTTTCTGTTAATGCAACTGCTGCCAGGAAGTTACGCACTTGCAAATAGAAAGGAGTTGTTCATTTTGAATCGAAGACAAGAAATCCATGAAAAATGTTTTTCTGACGCAAGTCTGAAGGTTCTTGTGTTTCCTTACAGTTAGAAAATGGATTTCATATATTTACAGTTTGCAGTGTATGCTTCCAAAACTCCTGAGAAAGACTGTAGTCCAGAAGACATCAAATCTTAATACAGAACTCTGAAGAACCTTGATTCCAGTTGCTTTAATCCTGAAAGCACTACTTGAATTTTACTCACATCGCACTTTGCCCCTGCTCAAGGCAAAGATATACTTAAACACTCACAAACCTGAGAGGCTGTATATACAGGTATTTCTTACTTTATTTTTTCTGAAGATATAGAGCAATGCTTTATTATGAGTGACTTATCGAAAGCTAGTATTGTGAACTGATGCTGTGTTTCATTAGATTACTTATCAATATGTCAATGGGTGCCATCAGCTTGCTTACAGAAAGTATAGCAGCAATTATGTGTAGCTTCATCATTTCCAATCATGAGTATTAGTAATATTATTTCAATTTTGACTTACCAGAAAAAGGAAACCTCTGTTTTCACCATTGGCATGCACAAGAATTATCAACAGAACATCTATAAAATCACATTATAACTCTGGAAGCCACTCTTAACAGGTTTGGTAGCATTGCAAAACATCCCACTTCCTGAATATAGCTACTAGGTCAGTGTCCAGCACTTCCTATGTTCCTATGGCATTCCCTGGTGTACCGCCTTAGCAGGTTTACTGCAGGATGCATGATTTGGCCAGAGACTCAATTAAACATTTAATTTGAATCCATTAGGAAATCTCTGTTTTCTCCCAATCAGTGTCCCACGCTGTTAGTTGGGATGCAGTAATGAATCCTGGCCTCTCGATTCCCACAGCAGCACAATCCTGACTGCTGTAAATACAGCTTGCTTGTTTTTTGCCATAGCCTCTCCCCAGTTCTCTCCACTTAGAAGAGGTGTGTGGCTGCTCTGTGCTCACAAGAGTGGCAATTTATGAGACTCTGCTAATGCAGTGGGTTGTAGTGGTTTTAAAAAAGAAAGGATGGATTTCAAGAGTGGAACAGACAGGAGAGACTCAGCAGCAGCTCCTGGAAAGACGAATTAATAAAAGCTTTGCCTTAAAACTGATAGGCATGTGAATCACCAGCAGACTGTCAGTATATACACAGCCACTCTGTAACTGCAGTCCTCATGGAAAGACAGATCTACTGAAGCGCTCTCCAGACTCTACCATTCTTCTTTTGGAAAAGCTTACCCACAACTCTTAGTTTTAAATGAGTTTGTTTTGGACTTCCAACTTCAATGTGACATTTTAGTTTTGTTCCACATTCATGCAAAGTTTTTATTTCCTTTTCTGTGGTTTCAACCAACAATAAGAGCAAAACTAAGTTAAAGGCTGTTGCAGCCTCTGATGTGTCAAAGAGGAGAACAAGGCCCTCTAATGATTAGCAACTTGCTGCTGGGCATCATTACTGTATCTGCTGGGTTAGTGATTAATTAACTTCCATTTGTCGTCTGCATTTTCTACAGCTTCAGGCTATTTCTATCCATAGCATCCATTTAACAATCTAACTTAGCAATACATAATCTAAAATTCAAGGGTTTCAAGGAATTTCAGGAAATGCTGTAACTTAATGGAGATTAATGCAGGGACTGAATGAACCTTACAAACTGGCTATTGAGAAAGAAGTAATTATCTTAGCCTCACCCAAACCAGGTTTAAGAATTATACACACTATTACAACCAGCATCGTATCAATAGGCTGTAGATTGCTAGCTTCTGTGTGTTTGCTTTTGGCAGTTTGTAAAAATGCTGTGATAAAAGTTCCCTGGACAGAGCCCCACACTCAAGGGACCCGGTCTGCATGCAGGCCTCCAAAATGCTTCAGCAGCCACTTCAGCTCTGCATGGCTCTGCGCAGACCTGACATCACTACACTCCTCATGGCACTGTTTAGGATTGCACCCTCTTGTTTAAGGTTACGGGTGGTTCATACCAACTCTGAGGAAGAAATCCCTTCCAACTGAAACAGAGTTACGGAAAGCAGAAAAAAATGGATCCCAGAGGCTGACTGGGTTCGCTGCTTGGCTCAGTAAACTGCTCAGAGGGGACAGAAAATTCTGTGTCATTTAATTAGCTTCTAAATAACTAAGCAGCTCTATCATGTGCTCTCTATTTTCTCAACCACTTTGAAATGACAAAATATTTGTCCATTTTATTCAGTTTGGTGGAAGGACTCCTCTAGGAGCTTAACAGAGAATGACTGGGGGTAAACTCTAGTGCCTGAAGTCAGCGGAAGTTTTGGCTCTGAATTTACTGGTCAGGATTTAGTCCTTGCTTAGAGTTTTTTCTCTTCGTAACATCCATTAGAGAGGGGAAAAAGAATCATCATCTGTTTACTCCAAAAGAGTAAAATTCAGGCTGACTTCAGTTGTAAATATATCTGAGCATTTATCTTCAAAATAGTTCTTTTTCCCATTCCAGGTCCTGTGTATGAAACCAATCTGTATCGCACTTTTATTCCAGTTTCAAAAAGGAAGATTGTCTAGTTAAAGTAACAGCTGAAAGACTGCAAGCCAAGGACCAGCTAAATGTATTTGATTGATTAATAAGAAAAGCAGAACTCTGTAAAAAGGTCTGATTATACTTCAGCAGGCTTCAGGTATGAACTTGGGCAAAACAACCAAGTTTCCATTCAACAAGTGTCAGGTAAAGTGTAACAAAGTTGGAAGCAGGGGAGAATTACATCTTTTAAACACCTGGTTTAGCTCATTTCAGTCTCCATTCAGTGCAGATGAATGTATAAGGATCAGACACAAACCCTTTCCCCCGGAAAGCTCATATCAAAGCGAGTATCTGCTAAATGAAAGGTGGTGATTCATGCTAAAGATAAATGTGAAACTAAATATAGGAAATTTCCCGCATCTTCAGTTAAATATACAATTGTGGAAAAGATAGCCTGGAGCTTAATTTTTTTCACATCAGTAAAACAGAGCTATGCTTTTTTAACAGTAAAAAGTGAGCAGCTGGTCAAGGATATGTAAAGGGTGCCCGAGGTATTTCCATTTTGTGCAGACTATGTGATTGCTTCCAAGACTTAAAAAGCTTTTAAACAGATAGCACTCTTTTTTGTTTCCTGTAAACACATAATAATAAAAACCACTTTGAAGGTATCAATGGAAATGAAAGCTTCTGCATTTTTTCTGGAGGGCCAAAATTATCCATGGTGTAGTATTACATCAGGAACTAAGTTAGCTCTTGATTTTACAAGACTTTAGTCAATATGGAATATAAAACAGTAGCAGGACTTTGGAGACGTTGCAAGGAACCCTCTTAAATTTTGGTTCATGCTCCAGTTCAACATTTAGGAAGAGAAAGATCTCCTGGATCTCCTCCTTCACAGTGAGCAGGAGGATATAGAGAAGGAAAAGCTACAACAAAGACACAATCCAAATTGTTCCAGGATTTGTGTGTGTGGTACATGCACACTGCATGTACAGATCTAACAGTGATAAATCTATCAATCAGACATAAGTACATGTTCTTAGCAACAAGTCATGAAGAGAAAACGCTACATCACAGACTGCCTACTTACCTTATAGAATATCAGCAAAAGATCATCCAGGTTTCCATGCAAATCTCCTACAGGAAACAAAAACATAATTTTCTTTTTTTTTTTTTTTATTTTCTCACAGAGGAGGAAAAAACTGGAATTATAAAACTGGAATTAGTTACTCCTAAGAAGTTTTCCCCCATGTTTTCCTTAGTAATTTGCCTTGTATTAGGATTAGCTTCATTTGAAGGTACATGCTGAAGCTGCTTCTAAAATCTGGCAATTAAATACTTAAAAGAGTATACAATTGTCTTGCATAAAGTTTTTCTCTTTCCAGCTGGATCTGAAGATCAGACCGGTCACACAGCCAAAGGTTCACTCAGAGAAGTGGGAGTAAGATGAACAAACATATTATGAACCTGAAAAACTGAAAATGTCACTAGAAGACATTTAGAAATATGATAGACTTCTACATACTAACAGATGTAAATTTACTAAGTAGCCCACTATATACAGCACAATTGAACATCTGTCTGATTCAGGGCCAGGTTTTGATTACTACAGGCAGGATTTGATGGAGGGTGTCAAGAACTGTCCGTGCTTGTATGCCTCAGTGTTAAGGCCACAGGAATGACAGATTTGGCCCTTTCCAAGAGATTTATTTTGGAACAGGCAGGGGGATTTCACCCCAACACAAAAGATCACTGCTGCATAGCTCCCCTCTGCATATGACTGAATTTCATGCCCACAGAACCAACCTTCTCACGTCTGTGACTCACCACCACAAAGCCACAGAACGGTTTCAAAACCTATCGTGTGATAATATGCTTTCACCAGCAAGGAGTAGGAAAGGAGAGAAGTGACATTTTCATCCTGTCTACATGTTTTTTGTGCTACTTTTTATTAATTATGAGCCTGCTGAAGTCATTCTAAGGAGCCCTTCAAGCTATGATAGATTTTCATCACATATGTGGATGCAAACATTTCAGGTGCATATTTAATCTGTATTATTAATTTGAAATTAAAATAAAAAAACATGCTGTGTAGTGAACAAGTATGAATCCATGTTTCCTTGGTTTGGAGAGAGGTTTTGTTGGTTTGGTTAACAAATTATTGGTTATATAAAAGCTCATTTAAACAAACCCTTTCCTGGCAATCAAAGTAGGTGCATAACCACATTTTAAAAAACATTATTTGTTTTGCATGTGTCATGGTACCCTTCCTTATACCACTTTCCATTACACACAGCACTGCTAGCTGTCAGGAGTTAATGTCACCATTACTGTTCTGTTTTGCAGCTACTTCGTTCTGTGGCAAGTCAGGATACTGCATCCCTTTATCCATAATTTACAAAAGCATAACAAAATAGACGGGCAATGAGCTCTTAGTTCTTTACCTTGTGACACATCACATCATTCTGTGAGACTAATTTGTTGGTTGTATAAAGACTGATCCATCTTCTTGGGTCCCTTTAGAAATGAGGGTTTATTATAATTTCAATTTATTCTAGATAGTCATGCTGTCAATGAAAGGTCTTGTTTGCCACCCTTATTAAGCCCTCATTAAAATCACTACTGAGTAAATTATGATGGTAAAGTCTTTTTCTCAGTAAGAGGAGAAAGCAGTGAGATTTGCAGCCTATGATCAAAACACTTTAGAGATGGAAGTGCAGGAATATTTAACTTACACTGCAGCGTTAGCTGAATTAATACTGACTTATTCAGAAATGTTTAATGAGAAAAGGAAAGAGGAGGTGAGGGACTTTCTTAAAATATACTTAGTGTGACTCAGGAACCTTATTTTTTTTGGTTTGTTCCAATTTATGCATTTGTGGGGAAAAAAAAAGGAGAAAAAAAAAGCATCAAGAACTTTCTTGTAATGGCTTGGAAATGTCTGTACCATTCTCTAACCACTCAGAATATCAACCCGTAGCCCAGTTACCTTCTCTGGCACCTTACCACAGACAGTTATCTCCCTGGAGTAGGAAGTTGAAAGATGGGTGATATTTGGCATCTCTTTGAGAACCTTCCTAGTTTCACATAGTAGCTGCAGTACATAGCGGGCATGAAGCAGCTGTGAGAAAAAAATGCAGGGAGAAAAGGGAGACTTATTAGAAGTAGCAGTATGTCTGTCTGCTTTATTAATATCAGACACGTATTGCCAAGATTATTTATACTACAGACCTCCAGACATGATTACAGGCTGTATGGTTTAGTGCTGGGAATTAGGAGTGTTCATAGCTTTGCACTTGCTTCCCGGTGAATGGATATAGAGCCCTTAATGAACTTGCTTTACATATTTACCTATTTTATTTCTAGTATACTGTTTCTACTCTTCCCATCTACAGAAAGAATAAGAGACTGAGTAATACAGCACTTAGAATCATTGCATAAGGTCATTTGTTCAAAGTAACTGGGGGGAAAAAAAAAAAAGGATGTAGTTCTAGCTGTGCTTAAAAAAAAAAAACCACAAACCAACCAAAAAACCCCCAAAAGCAATAAATGATATTTCAGCAAATTGCAAAAATAATGAGGGGGAAACTCCAGTAAGCGTTGCCTTGTTAAGAATTATCTTCCTGTTCGCTGTGAAGATGTTATGAGAATGCAACATTGAAGCTTCTGGTCTTCTCTGCTAATGTTTTTTATGATAACTTTGTCAGTCAGTGATTTTTAAAGCTTTTAATTCAAACACAACTCTGAGGAAGTTTGGTAGAGGAGATAGATGAGCTACAGACTGACTTTTCAAAATTCATGTTTTTAAAGCAGGCAAAAAAGGCCAATTAAATATAATCACTTCCTTAATAAAATGCCAACCATAGTAAGAGACGAGAGAGCTGACAGTAAGGTGAAGTCTGGGTGGGCTTATTTACCATAAGCTTTACATTTTGCTACTTTTAAGATCAGCCTCTGCAGAAAATTACAGAAAAAAACCCCACCTTTATTTAGTAAATTGAAAAGCAAGATAGACCCTTATCCTTTACATACAGTATATTGTTAAGCACAAATGACCGCAAGTTCAAACAAAGCTGTGCCACGAAATGCCTCCATGCCCCACCCTCATCTTGTAAGAGGGCAGCAAAGGGGCTTGCTCAGGAAGACAGAGAATCAGCAACAGACTTTTCAGTGCCTTGGCAGCCAAGACAGCAAGCTCCTGAGATTTGTGCTATCACCCTGTTCCACTACATTAGCGATGCTTTATATTCACTCTTCCATTATGGTGGAGTCTTGCACAGAGGCATGAGGTGATTAACTCTTGCATCTCAATTCCTCTAAAAAGAATGGGGTGGGGGGGAAAAAAAAAAAAAAAAGAGGACCACACAAGGAGCACTTTTAACCCAGAAAAAGATGATAACCAGTTTCTAGGTTAGCTTAGGACACCTTCCCCAGTCCCACTCCCTCACTGATAACCCCTGCCTTGCAGCTGCTAAGGGTTCCCATTTCATGATCACTGTAATCTCAATGCTAGAAGAGGAGGTCCCCACTAGTCCCTGCCCCCTCCCCAGTGCTGTTTCTGGTGGTCATGCAGCCAAGTAGTGAATCAAATCTGGGAACTAGTCTGGCTGAGAACTAACTGCTTTTGATTTTGTTGTGTTAGCTTCCATCCAGATCGGTTTCCCAAGACAACTCACCATGTACCTGTACAATCACATGGGGCTAGCAGGAAATGGCAATGGGATGGAAAGGAAGGGAGAAATATCTCCTTGGGCACCAGTTTAGCCTTACATTGGATTCAACTGATTGTGGAGCTACAGCTTGACAGAGATGTGAAATAAGTAAAAAGAAATCAAACTAGTTGCAACTTACTTGTTCATTCCTGAAAGCATGAAGAAGAGCACTGGCATCTTCAACAGTAAGAGGGAATGAGAGTCGTGGTCCATAATAGGAGTCTGGAACATCAATCTTCCTTTCAAATTCTGTTAAACATAAGCCCTCATCCACCTGAGAAACACTAGGACTGGTGAAAATGTGAGAAACTGGAACAAGAGGAAAGAAAAACAACAACGTAGAAACTCCACCAGTCCCCCATAGGGCCGTAACAGCGCGACCAGAACAGGTTGAATGTAACTGATGCTTTACTTGCTGCAGTATTACAGTGGCTAACTCCTGCCTCATATAGTGGAAGAGCTCCAGGTCTCCCCAGATTGTTTCACAATACTAAAAACAAACAAAGAAACAAACAAACCCAAAAAACAAGCAAAAACTCTGTCCCAACAGCCAGTAGCTGTGGTCAGGATGCAAAACATTTTGCACTAAGTTGTGGAGCAATCTGCTCTCATAGGTAGTGAGAAACATAACCTGCTACAGACTTTCTCCTCCTTCCCTCACAAAGCAAGGAGATTCAAAAGTCATGGCTGATCATTCAATGACCATCATCTGTTTGAAGTTCAATATTACACTTTTAATACAGGTTTTAAAGATTCACTTTTATTGCTTTTATTTTCTCTGTAAAATTTTTAGGCTAAATGCCAGCAGGTCAGTGATTACTTAAAAAGTCATCAACAAAATCCTATTTATTCACAGTGGATTGCAAAGCACTCCTTTCTGATACAACTAGGAGACAATGCCAGCTTTTGGTTGGCTGCCATAAAACCATTGGATGAAATAAAGTAAAAAATAGCGGTAAAAGTAGAGCATAGCTCCTAATTTTCCTGGAACACAGAGAAAGCAGAAACATTGCTAATTGCTTCAATCCAGTATTTTCTTGACATACCCTTGAAATGTAATGGAGTGAACAGTAGATTTCAGTGTTTTCTTCTTGCAGATTGTCTTTATCATATATTATACTAAAAGAGAGAACCAGACCCTAGAGGACAGTGTTCTGGCAGCTGCTGTGGCAGAGTTGCTCTTGTGAGATGATTGTTGCAAACACTTTTTGCTGGGCTACAGGTATGTTTTCTGTAACCTTGATTAGATGCAACTGGAAATAAAAATGTATTATTCATTGCTGGAGGAATAGCCGTGGCTGTGACTCAAAACTCACAGCAGCCAAAACCAGCATGTGGCCTCATAAATTATGAGATTCATAAAGGCCAGCTTGTCTTGTAACTGGATAAAATCCATATTAAAGAAATAAATAGATTAAAATACACTTTTTATCAGCTCTGAATTAAAAAAAAAACCTTTTTTTTAATCAGCTCTTCTGCTGTGAGCTGATTAGCACATTCAATGTACAGCCATGTAAATGGATTAAGGTATCAAGTAACAGCAAGGTGCTCAGGGTTCACCGTTTCCACCAAGTACAATCTGATTTGCAGTCTTCCACCACAGTTACAGCTTTGGCTGGATGCCAGAACGTCACCCATGGCCTGAAACTGCTGGTTCCCACATACTGATCAGCCAAGCACATCTGCACCAAGTCTCGTCCCAGCTCTAGCAGCAGGTCTCTGGACAGCATCCCCCTCTGTGCCCTACCTCTCAGGAAGTGGGTGGCTGCAGACCACGGAGCCAGTTCCTCAGACCACCCAAATTCCTCATTGCTTGCCTGTTCTGGCCAGAGGCTCTCCTCATTTGACATGATTCTGTTAGAGTCAGCGGTCTTCTCTGCATTTCAAGCCAGGCAGACACCTGCCATGCCTGCTCCTACTCCAGCCCACCCTTCCTGCATGCAGTAGGCTACCCTTCCCTTTACCTCTGAATATGAACCTGCCTTCCTCACAGCCTTGCTTCCTTTTTGGCAGATGCCCAGTCTGAGAAACCCAATCTCCTTCCCTGTAGGGCATATCTCTGCAAAGTACACCCCATTTTCCACTTCTGGATGAGTCATCAAAAGCCAGTCATGATCATTAGCCTTAGAGTGTGCTTATGTTTCCTCAATCAGTCTTTCAGCTGTCAGAGGAGTCAGTAATGGATGACGTAATGCAGCCGTAGGGATTAGTGTGCTGGCCAACGAGTACCCCAGCTCACCACAAGCCCCATGCAGGACTAATTCTGAAGTATTCAGCATCCTTCTCATTTCAATCATCTTTTAGTCAAAGCTGTCAAGGCTCTTTCAGTCCATATTGAAAGACAGGAATGAAAACTCTCAATGTGCCCAGTTCAGGCACCCATCTTAAGACAGAATGAAATACCCTCTGCCAGTGTCTGCATCTCTCCATCAACTACAGAGAGCTCAGGGAATGATCTGCTTTTTTAAACACCAGAGGTTTAGCCCAAGCTCAGTGAGTTGAGCCTTCACTATTAGCAGATCCCATACAACTAACAGGACAACAAAAGCCCAGAGCTACATGGAGTCAGTTTGGCCACAGAAAGCTGAGGGACCTGGTTCTCCTGACAAGACCACCTCGCCATGGGAATTGTTCAAGGCAAGTCAAAGACGCCACTGCCAAGGATGTACTCGTTATTGGGGTAACAGGGAATCAGCTACTTCTGCAGCTCTGATATAAGCTCTCTGTTCTGCCACCATCCGTGTGCCTTCAGACTAACCATTGGGGTACTTGAGAGCACCTCTGACTCCTGAGGAGTGCTCTTACATCTGCCAGATACGGATCCCCAGCCATCAGGTCAAAACCAGATGCACCTTGAGCCTACTAAGAGGATGAAGATTTCTATAATGCTCCAAACATTTATTCCTTCACTCCATTCTCGGAGCTGTAAGCTGCAAGCAGCTGTGACTTATTCTCCACTGCAAAAATCTCTATGCAAAATGCCTTGGAAGGATGTTAATGCTGTAAGGGAGACATCATGGGCAGTGAAACTGCAGAAAACAGCACTTTTTTTTGTTCCCTTTTGAAGGAAGCCTCCAGGAGGTGTGGCTCCTGCCCTGGTGACCTTGAGAGGCACAGCCAGGGGTGCCTTGGACACCCAGTCCCACCACTTTGCCCAGGATATGCCTGCAGCCTTCTCACCCTCAATATGCCCACAACAGAGTGAGTAAATGGGTCACTTTTGCTGGAAAAGCAGTTTCCAGCTTTCTCTGACCAGAGATTTTTCAATTGAAAGACTGAGTAGGTATGAAGATTTTTTTTTTGGGAGGGAGGGAGAAAAGTGTAAGGTGGAAAAGTTTTTAATTCTTACTTCCCACAAACCCTTGGAAAATAGCCTTTAATCAGAATCAGAACAAGACACACAGCTATATAATATCCCAATCACAACTTATCTGCACTGACATCTTAAGCAGGATGAGAGGATGAAAAAAGCTTCAGGGTACAACAGATAAACAATCACATCAAAAGCACTACTGTGTTAATGAGATGGTGGCTGCTTTCTTTCTTTGAAAAATATATTCTGAAAAAGCAGATTAAAAGAGGAAAGTGACAAGATGAATAGTGGAGACTGAGTGGTTTATAATGCAAGGAAAAACACATGTAAGATCACAAAATCTTCAGGTAGCTTTTTCATCACATACTGAGAAGAACAGGCAACCTATTCTCTGGTAAGAATATTATATACTGTCTTCTTGGAGAGGGCTTTTGAACCATATGCTATCACTCTAATTTAAGTGAGCACACTGATTTAAAAAAAGCAGAGAATTGTGGGGTTTAGAAAATGCTTGGGAATAGCAAAGCCAATTTGAAGCCTCTCTGCTTGTTATGTTTACACTCACCATGGCTCACGTCTTAAAACCGTGATTCAGCAGAATTGGAAGCAGTTCATTAAGAATCACTTTATTCGGCACTGATTTTGCTTAAATCAGTGGGGCTAGTATGGGTGCTGCAAAGGTCACTTAGAGGAGCAAGCAATCGAGAGCTTGAAGTAAAGAATGCACGCAGCCAGTAGTTGCACAAACATACCCACAAACCACAAATTTGATATGCAAATTCTCAAAAAAACCCCCTAAGTCAGCTCCTTTGCATAGGTGGTCTGGGCCACCTCTCTGTCAAACACGTACCTTACAGAATCTTTCTGTTTCTTTCTGGGTTCTGGTATCTATAACACAGGGTGTTAGAAAGGGGAAAATAAACCAAAACAAAAATAATGCCTATAGAGTAGTTATAGAGCCTTAACAGCTTCAGTCCTAACAGATGAAAGTTTTAAGCAAGCAAGACAAAGGGGAGCTTTACCATAAACCATACAGCAGTATGGCCCTCTAAGGCTGATGGTGTAACGGCTCCCCCACCAAGCCATCTACCCCAGCGGCGGGCAGGCGCTTGAGAACTGTCTCACTACTAATTTCCTCATTCTGTATTACACAGAAGTCATTGTACCCACCACTGGAAATGCATCACAGTTATGCCACAGCACCTGCTCATGTGTTTCAGCCTTAACCACGTTCACAACTCCCAATATCTGCAAGACCAAAAAACAGGTCACCCATGCAGTGGTGACAAGGGGCAGCCCACAGTACCCTCTGACCCTCCCTGTGCACAGGTGGGGCTTGGATCTCCACCTGCCCACAAACAGCCTATGCATGTAGCAGTGTGCTCTGTACCCAGCCACGTCCTGAGCCCTAGCAACTCACCTGAGGCACCTCACTCACCTTTGTTCCTTCTATCAATAGACAATAGTTAATAAAGGTGGATAAATCATATCTACAATAAGCAACTGTAAAATTCCCTTTTAACATTATAATGAAAATAGTGATTAACACTATTTTTCCACATCTCAGTCCTAGTGCTACTATTTTCTTTCCCACTCAGGCAGAAAAGCTGAACCGAGGTGCGCTATCAGCATGTAGAAGTAGGTGAAGTGAGCAGCGTCTGATTTTCTTTGAGTTTGCCAATTTTTTCCCAGGAAGTTAAATGACTAAAGCAGATTTTTTTGCAGAATACAGTGGTAATGGAAAAAATCGAAGGAAGGACTATTGTATCACCCGCCTTGGCTTTGGAGCAAGGCTCAAACATAACTTCTTTTTCTGCAGAGCACAGAGAGCATTAGGCACTCTAAAGTATTTAAGAAAGAAAAAATGCCATTTCTAATGGTTGTCATTAAAACACTGAACCACTTACGGTTTTGATGGTGGTTTTACCCTGCTATCAAAGTGTCTTGTGCAAATTTTAATTGGAATAACCTGTGGCTGGACCAGATGAAAGAGAAAGGACATTCTCTTGTAATTCAATAAGAAGGGAACAGCCTCCTTTTTAACTCTGCTGGGATTAGATCTATTCTCAATTTGTTCAGGGAAGTCATGTTTGTTTTCCGGACTTAGGAAGTCACTTTCAGTCTGTCCTTCTGTTGAGCTTGACCTCAAAAGCAAGTTTTGTCCAAGGATCCCAAAATACTTCAAAAATTAAAGGTTATTCTTTGAATAACTGAGCTTTAATAGAGATCGTTTCTAAAGATTTATCTCCAGCAGTTTAAATTTATTTCATTTTTAATCATTCACATACTGATACATGTTTTGCAGCGAAATCTAGAACGAATTAAATTAAAAAGTGGTCCAGAACTGCTTCAGGGAGAAAAAAAAAAAAAAAAAAGAAAAAGAAGAGCAACCTCTTTGAAGGCAACCTCTTTGATTACACCTGCCCTAAACCAACTAGACACATTCTTTCTGGATAATCACATCTCATAGTTTAAGAAAACATGCATAGAAAGCTGTGAAAATTGGAGTCAGTAAGGATACCATGAGGACAGTAACATGTAAGAAAGCACTCTGAGCACCTCTGAGTATTCTCATAAGGACAACAGGTATCTGTCCAGTCTCACACCTTGACTCACTGAGTAGATATTGAGCAGAGTCAACACTTACAGGATCAAATTCATACTACGGTATTTGGGAAACCAAACCTCAGCCCCAGCACATGCCATAGGCTGTAAACATCACATTGAAAATTAACTTTCCTCACATCAGATTTTTCAAACAGAATCTCCATATTACTTTGATTTTTATCCTTACCTGAATCAGGATGAGTACAGTGATCCAGCATGAATGTAAAAAAGTTGGATAGCTGAGTACGGAAAAGAAAAGAACAAACACACACTGATCAGTTTAGGGGATCCAACAAGCATTAACATTCTCTTTCCTTACTCCATTACTAGCAATTTCCCATTTAGGGGGATGTAAGACACTACTGTATGTTCCCATAGAATGAGCCCACAATAATGACACAACTTGTGTCCTACTATAAAAATGACTTACTCCTTTCCTTCTTTGCTATGAATTAGCATTATGCTATGATACATACAAAGTTCCACAGCTGTATCAATGCTGCTGACATTTTTGGGTGTAATTCATCTTGCCCATCACGCAGACTATTTGCCTAGATTTCCTTTGTAGTCAATAGAAAGAAACTGCTACGATGCACCAAACTGACTTTAAACACTGGCGCTAAGATGAACACAAAGCCCTAGAAGTTCCTAATTCCCTGTATTGACCCTAAAGGAAGCCTGGGCTGTCATGCTGAGACATTGGGATCTCTGTTGCACATATCTTGCCTCAGAGACACGGTTAAGATCACCCATAGTGGGATGACCTGCAATCCCTGCCTAACAGCTGTTCTACAGGAACCTCTAACCTAGATATGGTTGTACAGACAGAACGGTGTCCAGCTGCTTACGTAGTTTTTTATATATCTATATCTATCTATCTATATATATACACACACACACACACATATATACACAACTTAATTAGTTCATGTGTGAGGCAGGGAAGCGGTTTTATTATACAGGACACAGCTTTGTAGGTAGAAATAACCGCATAACCATTTTGTTCATGCAACTTCAGTCCTCTGGGGATAACATAACTGCTTGTACAGGAAGAATTGAAGATTACAAACCTGTAGTTGATCTTGCTCATCAGCATACTCGATTGACTGAAAGATACTCAGAGAATAGCGGCGCCTCATCTCTAGCCGGGCCATTGTAAAGCGGTACCAATTCTGGATGAGGATAGCAGCTCTAATGACTGTCAAAACAGAAAGCAATGGAGCACACATGTGTGCAGTGTAATCTACAATGAAAACACACATGCTACCTTTGCAGAATTTTGCAGACAGATGACAAATTCAGTCCATTGTGCACAGTCGACATTAAGATGAAGGTCTGTAAAACTTAGACTTAAAAAGTGTTTTCTGATAATGAGTACATGATGCATTTACTGATTCTGTCTTTGGGGACAGATCCCAAACTAGCTGACTTGCTCAGGCCTATATTGTTAGAAACCTTCCCCATTTCATTGTCCTGAAGACAGTACCCATGTAAGAAGTCAGCGACGTTCAGCTGATGGGCAGTATGTGGGTTTTGGGAAGGTAAGGAAAGGAAGAAGAGCAGTTTGGCCTACCAACAAAATGTGTTTCTTTACCAAGCTGCAGTAGAAAGCTTCAGACTGCAAGCTGTAACATGAGCATCGTGTAATGACAGAGTTTTTAAGTCTCTTTTAACGAAAGTTTTTGCCTGCACAGCTGTATCAGCAAGCCATGAAAATTCAAACCTTAGGGTAAAATGTTAACAAGGGGTATTGAAGGGCAGAATAGATGCTTAAATAGTTGCTTAAATAGACATGCCAAAAGGCACACAGCTATATCTTTGGCTAGCTTGGTGAACAAAGGAACACTCACCCCAAGAATTCAATGGGACATGTCAGAAGACTATTTTGGACTATGGGCAGAATACACATCCCACGTAACACTTTAAGAAGTTGTGTCTACTGTTGTCCCAGTCTGGAAAATTGCTGGAAACTTCACTGAAGGACAGTTGCCAAGACTGCAGCCTAGGGTGAAGGGCCTGCTGCCTACAGGCCCCAGTCACGCCACAAACAGATGACATTCCCTTAGCTGCTCAAACAAATAAAAGTTTATCAAGCAGAACAACATCTGGTGGCACAAAGAGGTCCTGGGTTGGGCATTGCCCTGTGGGGAGAGCTCCCCACACCAATGTCAAGCAGTTAGTGCTGCGTGAACAGCGCCCACCAGTGAGACCTGAGCAGGAGGACAGGAGCTCCAGCAGCTGATGCCCACCTGATCCCTCCCCACCATGCTGCCAATCCCCCCCTGCTACTCCTGGTACCCAAAGGGCGGCAGCTCTCAGGAGCCGGGGCGTGAAACGTGGGTGGCAGTAGCACTGCCAGCAGGAAGACAAGAGGAAAGGCGGGCAGGCGTGCCCTCAGCATCACAGATGATCACTGCAGCTCTGATAGAGCTGGTGGGAGGAGAGAAAACAGAAGGCTGGAGGGGCTGTGCTCAGCCTGAAACAACCATTAGCTTGGGAGAGGAGGAACAGATGAGCTCAGCAGTAACTTCTGCTGTTTCACAGAGCTGTGACTCTCTAGTGCTTTAAGGATGCTTATCCAGAAAGATCAACTCACTTTAAGAAAAGCATTCCTTGGTCACTCATTAACTGTTTTTTTAAGATCAGCTAGAGAGGAATAAATGCATGTTTCATATACTTAGGGCATATGTAAGTATGGATTTATCATCCAGAGGAAGACACCATTTACTATACAAAATCGGAACAAAATGCAGCTACTGCCTTGAAGATCTGGCAGCTGAAATATGGCAAATTCAAATCTAGTTATTTGCTCAAATTATGGTCAGAAGGGACTCTGTATTAACATGCTTAGCCCTACAGAGCACTAACAGGGGTGATCAAGAGGCGTTACATGCATCACTGCGTAACAGCGAGAGGAAGACAGAGAGCAGGGGTATTGGATCCTGCACCTGTCCCAATGCAACCACATCGCCGCCACCATATTCTTGCCTGGCAACAAAAAATAGAGTAAGGCAGGAGGCTGCTTTCAAGAGATGCACATTTACTCACTTAAAGTTGAGCATAATTCTTTCTTGACTAGTTCCTTACCTCTTTTTCCCTACCTCTTTTTCCCTGGACTCTCAGCAGGGTACCAGTAAATAAGTAGACAGGGCCAGAAATGTCAAGCCTTTGCCTCCAGCCCTGCAGCTAACACCTCACTTCAAGGAGTTTCCTAAGGAACTCAACCCTGAATAGCTCAGCATAGGACACAGAAAAAAACTCTTTATGCTTCTCATCTTGGGAGAACAAATCAAAGCAGCTGCAGGGCAACTATCGAAGGTACAAGGACCAAAGGAATACGCTGATCTTCTCTCCCGATGCTCCCAAGAACTAGAGCTCATTTCTGAGCAGATGAACAGACAATCAGGGGGAGCATGGAAACAAAACTAAGACGTTCTCCTGAATTCCAGAGTTTGACACAATCACCACTGTACAGTACTGCAAATTCATGAAAAACAAAAAAGAGGAAACCAACACTAATGTCTTAACACGAATATGCTTGTATTTTATGGCAGTTGCCAAAATGAACAGTTGATACCGAAAAACAAAACAAAACAAGAAATAACAACCAACAATCCATACTAATGCTTTTTTTCCTCCTGCAAAACAGCAAAGAAAAGCTCTGTACTAGAGGGACAACAGTTTACACTAGTCAATTATTTCAGCTGATCACAAATACCAGGGATTTTGAGACAAGGATAAGTGGCACCCCCTGAGTAAGAATGATTTTTTTCTTAAACTGACAGTTATGCAGGTAAAGAAAAACTTCCATGGAAAAGTGAGTCTATCAATAAATGTATAACATTATGGAAGCTTTTTTATAAAAATGCTTACAGGTGCCATAACAGCACGTTGTTTCCTTATTTTACCATTAATAAGTATACAGTATAGTTAAAGTGGTAAAGTTTTCTAGTCCAGACAAGGCCAAAATCACATCCTACAAATATTGCATTTGTCCTAGAAAAATCCTCCTGCCTGAAGGAAATGTAATCCTTATATGAATAAGAGCATACATAAACCGTACATAAACTCTGAGATCTCTCTTATTTTCTGTCCTTTCTGGAATTCCTGACCACCACAGACCTGAAAGCCTGACACATCACAGCAAGGCTGTCATCAACGTTTCTGTTTACAGGAGTACCTAAGTGGCAAAGCACAGCCACCAGCACAGAAATTCATTTCCAGCATCAGAACCATTAAACTTCCCATGGGTTGCTTAATGGTCCTGAGCACTTAACATGGCACAATTCCACTGGTATCACATAAGGCAGATATATATTGACCACTATGGTTAATGTTGTAAATCTAACAGAATATTTCCTGTCATTTTTTTTTAATTGTACTTATTATAGCGCTGTTATTCTCAGGACTGAATCAGAACGCGATTTTCACACTAGGCTAAACTGCATCTGTAAAAGAAATTGTTACCAGTTGCAGAAGGTCTCTACACCAGCAAGTACCTGTTAAATTCATATTATTATGGCATTAGAGGAATGTACAGCCTCAGGCTGTAGATAGAATGACAGTTCAGCATCATTTGACCACTGCTGAAGTGCAGAAAGAATACCATCCAGCAACTGGAGAGGACAAAACATTGTCAAACAAGCACACAAAATTATAAGCCAGCTTTGGGATCGCAAAGCCCGGCTCCACACCAATGTGTATTGATGGTTGCAGACTGAGACAGAGTACAGCTCCTCATGCCCGCTCCAGCCTTTTGCACCCTTGGAAATATTCCCAACTAACTCACCTCCAAGGCTTTGCAAGGCACATACACGCATAGCATGCAAACCCGAAGAGGAAGGACCGCTTCCCAGTTACAGGTAGGTCTGGGACTCCAGATGTTTCCATTCTACTTCCACTGCTGTGATACAGCATTGATGCTGCTGTGACTGCAAAGTAGTGTACACAAAGCTGAGGGCTACCCTTAGACCAGCCATCTTGGATTCCTGAAGCCATGACTAAGTGCTCCTGCTTCTTAGTCACTATTTTCTTGTGACTTGTGTCCTGGCTTGGTAGCCAAAAAGAGCCTTGCTTTTCAACCATGGCTGTGCAGCATAATAATCTCCTAAGACTATGCACAGTGCCACATAACATGGCTCTCGGGAGACCTGTAAATTGTGCTTTAATGACAAACCTTGAAAGAGAACACAAAGGGCCTGAACAAATGTCTAAGCCAATCCTGGAACCCACCTGCCTGTGCAAAGCCTGGTGTGTTCATACCAGGGTGTGGTATGATGAAAAGTGGGGGGATGATGCATTAGGTTTTTAATTGAATGTTTAACCACGTACTGTGGAGACTTCCAACTGACTGTCAGGGAGAATTTCAGGGCAGGCACTTGGTATGGCAGAAAATTGATTCTAAGAGTCATTGTAACAGCTCTGCTTTATTACACTTGTTTCATAACCAGGGTCACTCAGCAGCAGGGAAATTGGGGCAGTTTGCCCAGGAATCAAACACAGTTTGCCTGTGTTGTGAAAGGCCGTGAAAGGTCCCCCTCAATACCCTACCCCATGCGCTTTGCCAGTGACAGAGCGAGCACAGACACATCTGAAATTTAGCTTCTGTCCCAGATGCTGTGAATCTTTTCCAACCCAATCTGTAGATGTTAGAGGTGATCTACAGTTGCCTTATGACCTCAGCCAGCATCTAAAAGCTATGCACTCTTTTAAAAAGAAGATAATTAGAAAATAATTTTCTCTGAACAAGTATTTTGACGACAGGACTGGGGGGAACCGTTACCTTGCAATCCTCTTCTGGTGTTACAGAGAGAACAACCACTGACCCTGAAGACAAAGGCAGCACTCACCTTTCTCTGACCTTCTGTCAGCTACAGAACTGCTGCACCCCATGGTTCCAATGATGCTGCCATCAGTTTTAATTGCTGCTGATACGAAGCATGCTTCTCTCAGCTGTTAGCGTTATACACATTTCCTGTGTTTTTCCTTCAATGATGAGGATTACACCCCTCTGGGCTCCTGGGCTCTTCCTAGCGCTCCTAACAGGGAGAGGATTGGGAGGAAGGGAGAGGAAAAAAAAAGTGCTTGACAACACAGAATCTAAAGTACCTACAGCTCAGAACAAATTACTGCATAGCATGTCCTACACAAACTGGACCCAATGAACCATACTAGGTTTCTTTTTCACATCTGATCACTATCAGCTTGCATTCTAGACAGATGAACTCAGTAATTAATACAATTTACTCCTTACATGTTAGCTGGAAGTTAATGGGCACCAGTGATTTCTTAATCTGAAGCACAGCTATTTAAAGCCTTTCTTCTAGGGACAAAGGACTACAGTGGCATATTACTCTTTATTCTTGTGATTTAAAAATTGTAACTGCAGAATTTTAAGGACTTTAAATTACATCTAATACTACTGCTAAAAAATCCCCAAACCTTAGCCTTCCTAACACTTTATTTATTTGAAAGGTGCCCTACCACTCCATTTATCACTTTATCCCTCAGTGACACCACCACCAAATTTACAAGGAGAGAGTGCCATAGCAAATTGCTTCATTATCAGATTTCATTTAAATGAAACATCCAATTTTCTGTTGCATTTCTACTGAAACATTCTAAATAAAAGATTTGGTTTCATTAAATAAATGAACAAAGTACATTTGCAATATGGCTTTTTACATTTTTCTCCTGGCACTTGCTCAGCTCTTCACTAACTGGTATCATTCACTAATGCAATACACCTCCTAATCAACAAGTTCAAATGAATACAACTCCCCTGAGATACAAAACGGGTTAATTTCTAAGTAACAAGAAAGTCACTGATGCTCTTAGAGAGACTGAACTTTGTTTTAGCTAAAGATTTCTTCTATGATCACACTGACCCCTCTCTCTCCCTGTCTCCAGGGATACAGGTTTCTCTCTAGCATGTCTGACATGTCTAAATTATTGCATTTGTGGTTTTGTTTCATTGATATTCATTTTCTTTTAACTTGAGTTTTAAAATAAAGACGAAATTAATCAGCATAAAATGAATGCTTAACTACTATTCCTTTCCTTTGGCTTTACTAGCAGAAGTAAAAATAATAGGAAGATAAGAGAGAGGAAAACATAAATGCGTAACTACCCTATTTTCAATTTCAATAGTTGGAGTACATTTATTGTTGTGGGACTATTTACAGGTTTTGTATATTTATTATTATATATTATATTATATTAATATCTCACAACTGTTTATAGTTGTGGGACTATTTTCAGGGTCCCACAACACAAGGGTATCCTACACTTGAGCTGGGTCTGCCACCTTCTAAGTCAGTATTTATTTCAGGAAAGAAGGATTTTAGGGTTTTTTCCCCACAATGGACTGCTTTTCTCCCCTCTGAAGGAGCTATTATGAAATTCAAAAAAGTGCTGTTACATTAATTTTGAGCCAATCAATGGCTTTGACAGCATCAAATACAGCACTGATACTGCTAATAGCTCAAATTTGTCTTCTCTCCAAACAATTGCTGTTCTCCTGAATACCGTCTTCTCACTTGCCCTCTTAGGAGAATCTCAAGTCTTCATTAGTCCATCTCAAACCAGCCAGCCATGACTTGAATTGTGATCTGAAGACTAGCACCAAGAGCAAAATAGAGCTTACAATCTAGGTCCTATTGCAGCAAGACCATCTCCACTAAAGGGCAAGTCAGCGTGAGCCCAGCAACCAGGCAACAAGAGCCCCAAACAGAACCATCGTGCCTCTCAGGACTCCACCCAAGCCATAGCAAACAATGGGCTGACCCAAGAAACGGGGATCTGAATCACTATCGCACCCTATTTTCAACGACTTAAGCTTTTCTCCCAGTCATCCCCACTCTTCCCTCCACCTACCTCTAAATTCATGGACTTCTAGCACATCCTTGAGCAAAGAAATAAAAAAGATAGAGACATGGGAACAGAAATTTTGTGGTGATAGCAGTAAATGAAGCCTGAAACATCCACTCAAAGTTTGGAGGAAAACTTGCACAAATATATCCTATCATTAAACCTCTTAAAAAGGCCAAATCTGGCCATCAAAGAGCTAGTCCAGGGGAATAATCATCTCCTTCAGTCCCAAATGTCTGCATCCTAAAGTGGACATGGCGAACATTCAAACTACTACCCTATTTCCTGATGGAAATATTGCCTATTTTCTATTTCCTGTTGGCTTCTCAGGTGGCTACAGAGCCACCCTGACCGCCAACCTGCATGTCCAGACTCCAGACCAGCCACACCTATTGAAGACTCCACCTGCTCCATAAGCAGGGTGTCCACCCAGGCCCAGCAAATTCACTTTCTGTCCTTCTGGTCTGACTAAAGAATCATGAACAATGGGAACAAGCCACTGTGCAAAGAGCCAGTGCCTCCCGCAGGCAGGGCTCTTCATTGCTCCTACCTGAGCCGCTCCAGAGGAAGAAATCCCTCCCCTCCTGCCCCCCAGGCATGTTGGTTTAAGCCAAATCCTGCTCCATGCCAAACCCTGCCTTCCGGGGCAAAGGCGTAGAAAAATACCAGGCAAAGGCCATGAAGGCCTTCCACGGGGAAGAAGGTTGAAAAACAAGCATTTAAAACATTAGAATCATTTCTGTGAGCTATTTACCATGCAGTGTAGCAACGTCTGGTGAAGAATCATTTGCCATTACAAAATTCCCCCAAATGTTGGCTGATGAAATGGAAAGCTGGGCTTTTGCCAAGGTATTGAAAAGGCTTCAGAGATACAAGGTAGCTGGATGAGAATTTGGGACATAATGCTGTGTTAGCGTTCTGGATACTATACCACTGATTTACCCTTAAGAGAGAATGTGCCATGTTCACTAAAAAGCAGGCAATAACTCAATTTCTACAAGCTGGTGATCTGTCCCATTTTTAGATGTAATTCCAAGAAATTGCTACATTTCTCTCAGTTCAGCAAAAAGGCAATTTTGCAATGGACAGGCACTGAACACACAGCCCATCCACTGAAGCAAAATAAAATGTCATTCCAACCATGCCAACAGACATGCACCAAGCTAAGCTGGAGTGGCACATGCTGCTCTTTTTCTGGATAGGAGTCACTGAAGGTTACACTGCAGCGAGTGCTCAGAAATTTGGGTTTCAGAACCTGAGCTGTCAAGAGCCTGATTTACAGAGGTAATGAATCAGCACCATTTGATCCAGATGTAATAGGTGCTGCCCAAAATCAATCATGCCTTCAGTTTGTCAGTCACATAAAGACCAGGCTGCCTCAAGAATAATGGAAATCTTGTAAAGATTTATAGCTGACTTTTAATGAAATCAGGCTGCAGGTCCTTTGGGCAGAGAGCCATCCTTTCAAGCATACCTTATCTTTTAAAATTAGATGAGCTGTACTACTGGCAGACAAGTGTAAGCTAGGTCAAGCCTGAGGATATGGAAGCCATACGAATAAGAGCCACTAGGCTTTAACTTCTTATTCTTGCTTTAGAATCATAGAATCATAGAATCATTAAGGTTGGAAAAGACCTCTAAGATCATCCAGTCCAACCGTTAACCCAACACCACCATGCCCACTAAACCATGTCCCTAAGCGCCTCATCTACACGTCTTTTAAATACTTCCAGGATGGTGACTCTTTGTTCCATTTGTTTCTTACCTTTGATAAACAAAGAATGAAAGGTTCCTCCCTTTATTTTTGTTGGTATGGGATTTCCACAATTATGCTACTTCCCCCACAAGTTGCTTCAACGGCTATCTCCAGCAACGTGCCTCCTTTCCCTAGCTGACCCTTTCTCAACCATGTTTGTGAACAGGTAGTTATGATCTCCTCCCATAATACGTCTTAGAAGGTACATGTGGTCGGAGAGGTGATGAGATAGGGACAGTTTTCTCCATAAATATCAGATGGACGGATGGGTGGATGCTTCCAGTAACAGGGGCTTTCTTTTGATGTCTTCGTGCTATCAATTTTTTAATTTTCTGTGACTCACAGACTTCCTTTAGAGTTGTCTTCCTTTGGAAATGAGGACTGCAGAAGACTGAGAAACAGATGCTATAACATGGGTTCATGATGGATTTGCCTCTGTGCATTGCTGAGGGAATGAAGCAGGAAAGAGCAAAATACCCTAGAGAAGAGAACCCAGACATTAAATCACAACACCCAGGTTAGCACCTGCAGAGGGACAACTCTTCAAAACTGTCTTGCTGCCAGAGTTGGGATTGTCAAGGATGGGAATCTAGAGATGAGTTCAAGATTTCATTAGCTAAAAGACCCACCCTGCAGAAAATGGGATGAAGCAGCCCCAGTCAACCAACAGGGTGAAAGAGAACGTGGCTATGGCACACAAGAGCTGTAATTTTGACACCAATGATGAATTTGGTCTGCCAAGGAGCTGATATGAGAACATCAAACATAGGCAAAGCAGTATGTGTTTAGGTCTCTGTTATTTTACATCCATGGGACAAACTGACATTTCTATTAAGTGACTTTCAGTGATTATATATATGTGAAAGAAAGAAATGAGAAAGCCTTTTTGTTTACAGATAATTTCTTCAGCCTGGTCAGAGGAGCAAGGCTAAGCTCAATATAGAACTGATGGAATAATTTCTAGTGATGGCCATGTTAATCAATCTAACCATGTTTGGGCCAGGAATCAATAAGGAATGGATGTAGTAAGATACCGCAAAGCCAGCAAAGCCTGAAAGAGAATAGGATGAAGACAGACCAGCTTATTAAGGTGGACTCATATTCCTGAGCCCAAAAATACACTGCAAAAAGAAATAAAAGCAAGAGCTGCAAAGGTGTGAACATGCAGAGATTGTTCACACGATCATTGAGTTCAGAAACCGCATGCAAATCCAAAGAGAATCTGTAGAAAAATTACAGAAGAAAGCCAGTTCGTGTTATTTACAATCAATAAAGGATACATGTACAAAAAAATTTGCACCTTTTTTGTGCAGAAAATAAACAAACAAAGCAAGCAGCCTCGTTTTTTGTGCAGCAAGACTTTGGGGAGAATGTTTTTTAAAAAGAGGAGTAGCAAATACAAGTGCACAAGTGGGGTGCAGATCACTTTGAAGTATACGCAAAGCCACCATATCACTTTCCAGAAACGTTAAACGCCTCTAGGGGGAGATTCCTTTAGAACGCAATCCTGAAGAAAAGTTCTAGTAAAGTGGACCCAACCGGAGCGTAAAAGTCAACAATAGTTGCAGCTTATTATCCTGGAGGAAAAGAAAAATCTGAATCACACGCCATCCTACAGTTAATGAGCAGGGTCTTAATGACATCCCATTTCATTCTCCTTACTTGAAGGGGGAAAGTGGTGAAAAAGCAAAGCTTCAGAAGAGTAAATATGTGTTGAAATCTGAGCCAGTTTAAAAATTAAATTAATGCTTCAACTGAAATTCATGTTGGTTTTAATAAAGTTTAAGTTAAGCATCAGAACAAGGTTCAAAATTATCATCATAAGTTTTCCTAAAACAAAAAGTACATGAAATACAGTAGTCTCAAAGCTATTTGATCTCATCTGTACTCGGAAGTTCTGGATAACTGATCCAGTCCAGGTCAAACTTTATAGCTTGAAGCATACTGATTTTTCTCAGGGTAAAATCATAAATAGTCCCACATACATCTGTCATTCCCTGCACAGACTTAGGATCAAGTAAACCTGCTCTTTAAAAGTGAGCTAATATATATATACATATATACACCCCACCCAAAGACATTACCTGTTTTTTCTTTCTGCTTCAGCAATACCGAGTTTTTTTCCACAAGAGTACCTTTAGAAGATTCTTTTTTTAAGAGAAAGCAGCCCCTTTTTGGAAGCAGAACTGCACAACGAGGGGTGCAGCTCTGCAGAAGAGGTGGTCCAATTCTCTCTGGAGCTCTGGAACTCAGGAGCTGCAATGCACTTGCTCTCCACCTATTTATACAGCTTCCTGAGCGGAAATTTCTTGAGCACTGCACTTCAGAAATAGTCAGGGGAAAACGTCGTTTTCATCGTCCAGCCTGATGTGAAAGCTCATGGCTGCAGCCCTCCAGCTGCATTGTATGCGTGCTGTTGAAGAGCTGTTTTGTCACCATGCCTCCTGAATCTCAGGCAGAGAAAGGGATGGGCTGAAGTTATCTGCTTTGCATCTGAAAGTCACATGATCTCTTTCAAGAGGAACGGCCTTTCTGCTGTGTTGAGGCAATGATTTGCATTTTAGCAGATCTAGCACATCGGAAAAAAACGTAAGGGCTGTCCAGGTATTTGGTTATCTGATGTGACTGGCATCGTCATGAAGCCCTTAAGGAAAAAAATACTGAATTTACCACGAGGCATTGTATCTGCATACTAGTGATATAGATGTTCTCCAAAACACTCAGTCATACCCAGATAATGGGACAAGTATGAAGCACTCACATATTGCGCTCAGAAGCACTGCACTAATGCCTGTACATTTCATTTCTTCATGTATACGCACATGTTCTCCCCATAAACGTGTGACTGGAATTCAGTGGACTCAGTTCATGTTTTGGCTCGTCTGCTCCTCGTTCGACTACTGGAAAGGGATCGGACAAGCTAAGAACGATGCAGCGTTACTCCCCTGTGTGGTCAGGAAGCCGTGGCACTGCATGCTTTGAAATCAAACCCTGACCCCTGGCAGCAAAGCCCGCACCTCTGATCTAGCTCCTCGCCATGCTGACCACGGGCTCTCAGTCACTGCACAGGTGCCTGGGGAAGGGCAGAGCCGTCACGCCCAAGGCGATTTGTTACTGCCACTGCTAGCACAACAGCCCCTGAGGAATCTGCCGCTTCTGGCACGGGGCAATATATCGACAGCATGGGGACACTGCGATTTTGAACACACACACACACACACATCCCCCCCCCCAAACCACTGAAAAATATTAGGTGTCAGTAGAAGTATGGTATTGTAATATCACAGTATAGTCTTGGGCCCAGTCCTCAGCATCACTCATCCTATACACCACCTTTAGCCCCAGTCTGTCCTTCCACCCCTCTCCGAAAGCCAGGGAGGGGCTGCCTGCTGTTGTGCAAAGTGATGGAACAGAGCACAGCAGCCACTTCTCTGGGGTCAGCACGGGGGGCTGTGCATCCAAAGAGGACCACAGGTTACAAAGCATGCTGTGGTGGGAGGAAGCTCCACATGGATGGGCACAAGATGGGGATCACTGTGCCCCTTGCTCTGCAGCCTCTCCACGTGACAGAGTCCCACCAGCACTGGATAAAGAGCAAAAGATTTCTGAGAACAGAGACAAACAAAGCAAGATCTTCACCCTCCTGCCTCTGCCCCAAAGGTCTAATAATACCGTAACATGATATTTATTAATGTGCAAAAGACATTTAAAGTGCCAAACCAGCAAAGCAGAAGGCACTGTGTGAACGCACTGGTTTGAATGACTGAGCTAGTCCTTTGAGGTTCTGGAGTCCCAGACACAAGCTTCCACTTTCAAAGCTGTTCCTCTCCTGTGAGATGAGACAGTAAATGAAATACATACCAGGCGTGATAATTCTGCATGACCCAGAAGAGTTTTGATGTTTGTTTTTCTGGCAGGATGCACTTTCCCTGATCAGAGTTACAGTAGCTAATCATTTATGTATGATCATGCTGTTCTGCCAAAATGCATGCAAGCAAAAATACATCATAACCTCTTTCTCCTGCACGCTGGGGATACACAGTATTTATAAAACATTTACTGTACCTGATAAACTCATCTATGTTGGCATTTACCAAGATGTCTGCATAATGAGAGGCTATAAGGTTTGTTCCAACGGCCAACAAATCCATCAGAAACATTTCATCCAAGATCAATGGGAGAGGGATCAAACCCTGTTAGGGGTTAGCTGTTAGGTTCTGTAGGACATAAAGCCTCCACTGCATGTTTTCTTTTGTTATTCATGGAAGTTGTTCATCCTCTATCTCAGTGGTCTGACACGACCAAGCAACCTGATAGAGAGTCAGTCTTGCTGGACTGAGCCATCTCTCCAGTTACCTATGGGGATCACAATAACATGCAACTTGAGGAAGCACAAATGTGCTTTCCAAATTAACCTTTCCCGTTCAAGTCCAAGGACATAGGCTGTACCAAACAAGACCATTCTCCTTTCTACATAGGGCAAAGAGAACATACCAGCCCCACCAACAAGGTCACACATACTACTGCTTTTTTGTTCAGCACTCATGTATCACATGCACACTTAAGATGCTGAATCAGCAAGCATCAACAGCTGCCAACAGAAAGTAGGCCAAAAATTCTGACAATATGTTGTTGAGCAGTCTAGCATGACAAGAAAAAAACCAGTTATGCTGCTAGCGCAGAAATCGGGACATCCCTTTACAAGCAGCCCTTCTTGATGTAATAGCACGTATTCTGTTTTCCAAATACTTTGGAAACATTAACCTCCTGAGCAAGCCTCCATGCAGCCATTCCACATACATAATTCAAATTCTGCTTCAGGCCTATTTCCCAGAAGCACCCACTACAAATTGGTGTAACCCATATTTTTCCAAAAGACTGAAGATAATCATAGTCGAAGTGAATGTGCTCCTTCTGAGCCCTGGCCGCGGTTCCCCTCCTTTTACCTTACCAAGCTCAAAGAAGTATTTTTATGTGACCCAACAAAGTATTTTAAAGAACTAGCCAGGGGACAAGTCCCTGCCCGAGAGACCTGGACGTCCAGTCACCAGCAGAAAGAATAAAAAGAATGGAAGAAATTAAGAGAGAAAGAAATGTCCAGAACAATTTTAAACTCTGTCTCAGTCAGTGAGACGGCAGAAATCTGTTCTCACAAATCAGGAGTAGGTTAATTTGGGTCAACAGAAAAAGAAGTCTCCCTCCACTGACAATTCTGGGTGAGATGATGAATAAAAGACATCAAAACTAGCATCCTTGGCAAAAAGAACACAAAATCAGAAATGTGAAAGGCAGGCAGCTGTAGGCCTCCAAACTCCTAAAGGCCAAGAAACTAGACCAGAACACTATGAAAGCATCAGGATACCTTCTGAAAAAGGAGAACAAACTTTTAAAAAAGGAAAATTTCCCAAATTATCAGCTGAATGCAGATTATTCTGGGAAGCAATGACTAATGACCTAATTTGCACAACTCTACCTCCCTCTCAAGTTAGCTTCAGCCTCCACTTAGAGCCTATAGAGATGATAACTATCTATAGCACTCAGGTTTTGCCAAATCTTAGCAAAGCAATGTGAGGAAAAAGAAATGGGCAGAAGAATTGTCTAACGACAGCTTGATCTGCATTTTGTTGGTCTGGTGAACAATAAGCTGCACAGACAGTGCAAAACCTACATCCTGAAGCCTCAAGACTACCAGACTGTCTTTTCCCAAAAGGTACCTCTGGGTTAAAACAGGCTCTCCAGGTCAGGAGGGTACACAGATTTGACTCACACACTAATGATCAGTATGTAAAAGGATTTTTTTTTATATTTTTTTATTGTTTTTTAAAGACTGGGAACTGCCAACTACTAAGTGCAGCCACCACATACATGGTAGGGGGTCAGCAAAATCTACAGAAATAATTTTTAATCACCTCTATTTTCATCTTATCCTTATGAAATTGCATCTAATGACAAAAAGACTAAATTTTCTACCTTGTAACAGTAAATCATCTGCTGCTTCAGAAAAATATTATTAATTTCAAGAGTCAAGGTAGCTATGAAATTTAGCTACAAACAATACACTGTTTTGCTTACAGGCATCACATGCTTCCGAAAATTAACAAACTTACCTTTTATATTCCAAATAATAGTTTCTGTTCGCAACTTTTAACCACAGTCCTGTAAACACTGTGCAGGTGCCTT
>NW_009195179.1:0-568 GCF_000690835.1 Fulmarus glacialis | reverse complement strand
ACCTGTGTACAGGTGCTTTAATTTGTCCTCCAAAAAGCCACTCCCTTTGGGATGTGAAGATTTAGTATGGTGAAGACTAAGGTAATATGAATAGGGCAAACCCCCAGGTAAAATGTAACAGGTGAAACAAGGCAATTATTCTGTGGTGTAACAGATGACAAAAAAGTCCCTGAATGAATACCTGATGCAGATGGGCACAGAACTGCACAGAAGCAGCTGCGCTGCTCTGTACCCTCACAAAGAGCCATCTTCCGCAGCAGATACACTATGAATCCACAACCAAAGTAACCTCGGATATTGCTGGATAGAAGCGGGGGGTGAGTGGATGGTACGAGCAGCTCGATCAGCTTCCCTTTAGCAGAGACACACCTACGAACACATAGGCCTTCTCGTGCTACACTCACATGTACTTTTTTTTTTTTTTTTTTTTTGCAAAAATCCAGTCGCAAAGGAGTACCGCGCGCGGACCCCACGGACCGAGCTGCCCTGCAAGAAGCGCCGCCGCCTCGGACTGAGGCGGTGAGCGCGAGCGTGGGGCGCCCCCTGCTGGCGTCGCGGCACCGCACCA
>NW_009195178.1:0-288 GCF_000690835.1 Fulmarus glacialis | reverse complement strand
GATGTGTCTTGGTGGGACCACTTCTGCGGAGGAGAAGCAGAAGATGAGGTCCTGCAGTGCAACCACTTCTGGTGAAGTTCCGACAGAGGTGAGGCCTTGGTGGGACTACGTCTGGTGAGGAACCCACGGAGGTGAGGCCCTGGTGGGATGACTTCTGATGAGGAGCCAATGGAGATGAGTCTTTGACCGCTTCTGGGGAGGTTCCCACAGCAAGGGGGGTCCTTCCCCCCCAAGAACCACCACGTCTGGGGAGGAGCTGGTGGCGATGGGGCCCCGCGGCACAGCTGC
>NW_009195177.1:0-28977 GCF_000690835.1 Fulmarus glacialis | reverse complement strand
TCAGCTCGGTCCCCAACGTGGGGCCCGGGAGGGGAGGGAGGGAGCACGTCCCCGGCCGGGCTGCAGAGCCGGTCCCCCTTGGGACCCCCGCTCCTTCTCCATCCCATGCAAAGTCAGACACAGAGGCACGGCTGTAAGCTGAGGGCTGGTGGGGGTCCGAGCACAGCCACCCTCCTGCCTCCCCCCACCCCCGGCGAGAGGAGAGGCACCAGGGATGCTCCATTACCCTTGGACATCCATATGTCCCGCTAGTCCCAAATACCCACTCACCTGCTGCTGCTGCTAGGAGAAATGCATTTAAAGGGGGGAAGAAACACCTAAAAATATCTACTTCTGCCCTGATCTGCCTGGGGCTCCCTCAGCGCCATGGCACAGCAGCGACAGCAGCGAGCTGCCTTGCTTTGGTCCCCATCAGTGACTTTTCCCTTATCCCCATATCCTCAGATTTAGGGATGTGGGGTCCTCTCTGAGCTGCCCTGTCACAGGGGCAGGGGCTGTGAGGGTGCCATGGTGATGCTGAAGGGGATGACAAGGGGATCCCCCACAGGGAAGGACCCCCCAAGGGTGAATGCTCTGAGTTACCCTTTCAGGCCGAGGGCACTGAGCCAGCCAGCCGCCCCGTAAAACTCCAGTGAGCTCTTTGTCCACTCAGTTATGTTATGAAATTTCTCTTAGGCAAGAGGTTTTTGTCAGGGTTGGTGTTCCCAGCTGGTCTCCTCCATTGTTCCTGGTCCTTGGACGGTTTCTTTGGATGGATCAAGGACAAACCCATGCTTCTGGACTAAAGCACTTCTCCCACAGAGGCAGCAGGTGAGTTCCTTTGGGATCTTTGCCTGTGATGAAGAGTTATTGTCCCTTCCTGGTCCTGTAACTTCATTTTGGCCTTGTAGAAAGCAATGGCTATCCCCACAAGCAAGATACCCATCTGCTGGTCTAATTTTACAGTGTGGATGTGCACATTTATATCAATAGCTGTCTCTAGAAATGCTCTGGTTTGGATTCTGTTGCCTCATGTTTCTGCACACAGGCGATGCATAGGCATGGCTGCTAACAAGGAGAGTATTGCATCTCCCTGCTCTGTCCCAGCAGCTGTTCCCAAGCACTCCATGTGCTGCCTCCTCCACTTTCCCTCCACGCCAAGTACTGGCAGGGAATATCAAGAGATATAGTTAAAAAAAAATTCTAATTACACACTGAAATATCAGCTACCTGAAATCAATGTGGCTGTTGATTTACAATCAACACTTTTAACAGGCTGGTGCAGTTTGTACCAGCCAAATCTCTCCTTTCATAAAAGTGACCGCCCAACGAACGGGCTGGGTGCTCCCATCATTAAAGGCCTCAGCAGCATATTTCTATGAGCTAATTAATTTAATAAATTCCATTAATTCCTTGGCAAGTTTGTCTCAGCCACACGTGAAGCATTCTCACTAGCAGGGGTAGATAGCTCTGCTCTCCTCTTTTTCTCATAGATCTGGGTTTGGGCAAAGGACTTGTCTTCTGGGGTGCAGCCTTGCCATTCCCCATGCAGAAGTGCGGGTCATTTCTTGTAAAGGAGAAAGTAAAAGTAAGTCTTGTCTCGCTCCATGAGGAAAGGGGTCAACCTCTCCCCTCTCTTTTTAGAAAGTTTTTTGTCCAGGCAGGTTCTACCTTCTGTCCTCATGTCGCTTTTACAGAGCTGGACGCCTACTGCTGGTCCAGAGCTGACCCCCTGCCAGCCCTGGCCTCGGAGCAGGCAGAGGTTTAGCCCTGCCAAAGGAAGACATCGACCCCGTTCCTGCCTCGCCGTGTCGCACACCTATCCCGTACTCTCCCCATAGCTAGTGCGTGACCTGGGGGATGTGTGAAGTCCCTTTCCTGATGTGGGATAATGAAATGAATGACAAAAGTAACTCTTCTTGCCTTCACTTCTGCCCCCTGCAAGGTTTTAATCCATATTCCACTTCAAGCAAAAGCAGAGCTGGAGATGCACCATTCTCTTCTTGTGCGCCAAAGCCTCCAACTTAAATCCCGGCTGTTTGTTTCTGAACTAGCCGACCTTTTAGCTAAGCTGGGCTCGTTTTAATATATTTTGTATGTGTGTGTCTGTGGCTTAAAAAGGAAGAGAATCATGGAAACCAAGAGAAGCCTGGTCTCAAATGTTACAGCAAGGCATTTACTTAAAATCTTGCAGGAAAATGTCACCCAAAGTCCTCATCTATTAAAACTGCCTGGACTTTGAGCTGAGGGTCCCACAGTGCCCGAGATGCGAGGCCCACAGTTGCCTCCCTCCCTTTTATGTTGACCCAAGTGTTTTTCATCTTTGCTTTTTCCAATTGCAACTGGGGACCACTAGGAATTTTTCATACTAATCCTATTCCCGCCTGATTTTGCCAGGTGGGATTTTTCTGAAGGGCACGGAAAGCAGCAGAGAAAAACCTCTGCAAGAGGCGGGTGCTAAGAGACAACATCAACCTTTTTCCTGTTGAGGTCCAAAAATACCTGTTAGAGCAGGTTCCCAAGTCAGGTAGCTCTGGGCTGATTCAAGCCTTTAAAATCAGTTCCCAGTGGACTCACTATAGACAGGATCTCCCTAAAAGTCAGAAGTGTCTAAGGTGGGTTAGGAAGGTAAGATCCTGGCATGTACAGGGCTTTTTTAAGGATGCTGCGCTTGAAAACCGAGGAAGTGAGGGAGAAAGGGGTGATGGAAAGAGGGTCATATATCAGCTTTGTTGATGACAGTATTGACTGTATCATTATTTACAGGCATGGAAGTGCATCCCTTCCTACACTCAACATACTGCAAAATAAAGTATTGCTTGTTTGGATGAGCAATAAAAGATTCCCAATGGCTGCATGTAATTTACTGCCTTTGGCTGAATTGATTTCAGGAGAGTATTTTAAATCAAAACAGTTGATACATGGGATATTTATTGCCTCTGATTTTCATAACAGAGGAACCTGCTGAGCCTCCACAGCGTGAGCTCGTTGGTGTGTGGGTTGGCAAAGCGGACAGACCATACCCAGAGCAGAGCAATGATCACACACCCCAGCATTTTGTCCCTGGGCAGGTTTAAAAAAAAAAAGGCAACCCAAAAAGCAGAACACACTGGGATGTGTATGATGATATTGGTAAGAGAATTACCCTGAAAAAGGATCAATCTCTGGGAAGGGACAGCTGGGAAATGAGTGTCCAGACACCTTTTACAGGTCCTATCTTCTGTATGCTGCATGTTCAAATTCAGTCCTTTACTTTGGCAAAACTCCTTTAAAGTTAACGGATGTACTGGCTGATAGACCATGTAATATTTGTCTCAAACAGACAGAGACTGATACATTAACTGGACACACAGAGGAGATATCAACTGCTTTAGTTTAGAGATAAAAGAAGTTTTTGAGTCCCCTGAGTTGTTACTGCAACAAGCCCAAATCAGATTCCTCATGGCAATAAAGGCACTTTTATCTTCGTATATGCAATATGAGTGTTCAAGACATAGGCATTCGTGCTCACACTGCACACAGCTTCCCTTCGGAAATCCTCTGTTTCATTCCAGGAACAAATATAAAGAGAAGGGACAGAGGACTCCAAAGGGAGAGTTTGCACTTGCTGCAGCTGGGAGCCTCTGCTGCAGCCCCACGCATGGTGCTGGCACCCTCAGTGCACATGCAGACGGGCAGTTACTTTATTTCTAAAGGATTTAATCTGCTTTTGCAGCCCTGGCTCTCCGGAGCCGCAGTGACTCTGCCAGCGGCGCTTCCAACAGCTCCGCTCAGCGGTGCCGGCTCGGAGCACAGCCCTCGCTGCCGGGAAATGCTCCAGCTCCAGCTCCAGCTCCCAGCTCAGCACCGTCCCTTCCCCCTATACACCACACCAACATTTTCCAGGAAATCTCCAGAGGTACAGATTAACCTCATTTTCTCATATCCCCTAACAATTTCTGTTGTTTTTCAAAATTTCAGTGTGCCTGGCAATTTTAAAATGCAAATGAAAAAGCAGCACAGTAAAAATCCCTGGCAGCCAACCACTCTTTACTGCCTTTTCCCCGTGACCTTCCCATACGTTTGAAATGCTCCCAAATCCTTATTAAATGCCTTGGATTTCAGGAAACACACAAAGCACCCGACATGCCTTGTGCTCTTTCCTGGTGTGAGTCTTTTTATTAAATGCTAGAAATACCATGGGCTGGTAGGGCTTTCTCCTTGGCCATATGTCACCGAAAAACATGTCATTTGTTCAGATGCTCCTCTCTGCCTCGGTCCCTTACACCCAGAAAGGCCCTTCCCTTACGCCGGGGGAGACCAGGGCTGCAGGAGGCAGCAGGGTCAGTCCCAGAGAGGTTCCCAGTGGAAATTTTCCTGGGACACCCTACACTGGCCTCGAGCCACTCTGTGCCACTTCAGCAGACACAAAAACTTGGCATTTCGTGTCTTCCAAAGAATGCTGTGACCTGCTGTAAATACATGTTATTTGTATTCTGCAGTCTGGCTCGTTCCTGCTATTCTTCCCTTTAAGAGCCCACATCCTCCCATTTTTCGCGGCACTGGCACCCTGGATTTGCCTGAGCCTGCGCTCCTCCCGAGCCCACCCTGGCATCCATCTCGCTGTGCAAGGAGAGGATGCTAACACTGGGTCTGCAGCCTCTGCGAGTGATGAGAAGGTCCTCCAGATTATTACCAGGAGGAGGAACGAGAGGCTGCAGGCCGCCGCAGCCAAGGGCATCGCGCAGCCGCCCGGGCGCAGCCTGACCTCAGCACAGAAAAGTCCCATTTCTGTCCTGCTGCTCCCTCGGTAACATTGCTGCAGGACCTGCTGCTCCGATGAGGAATGTGAGCCTAAGGCGAAGGGTTTATTTGCACCCCTGTGGGCCAGGGAACTGTCGGGAATGCTTCTCCGTGGGCTTGCCCGGGGATATTTCTTTCCTAAGGCACTTGCTGAGTTGTCCCGCAGATCCTCGGCTGACAGCCCGGTGCACGCTGGCCCAGCCTGACATCCCCGAACCACAATCTCACACCTCAAGCTTTGCTGATTTTCTTCCCGCTCTTGGCCAGACTTACCCAGGTGATTTCTCAGTTAGAGCACCTTGGCCCAGAGATGACAAAAATAGTTTTAACCCTGTCAGAGTGGGCAGAGAGTCCCTGGAGAGGGATTTTCTTTTCCTTCTTCTGTTACGGCTCAGTGGTTGTTGCAGCCACCCCAAGGGAAAGGGCTCCCACGCTTAGCTATCACCCCCTGCCCCAGGCTGCAAGGTAGAGCAGCCCTGGGACTGCTCGAAATTAAATTGTAAGAAAACAGGAGGGAGATGAAAAACGAAAAAAAATCTAAAAAAACGGCCAGGGAGGCTAATTCAGTTCAGGCTGCATTACGGGGGGAGCTCATTCAGTGCTTTTCAGCGTGATACTGGGGCTTGATTGTAGTTGCATTCAGTGCCTGAGATTTTTTGTAAATCTGATCAGAGCTGTTTGGGGAACTGCAGGTATTGAAGAAATTTGGTAAAAAAAAGCCCAGCTTGTGTGAAATAAATCTTTGGTTGATTTAGTGGAAAGTTGTTTACCGAAAAGGAGAACCCTCTGGACAACAGCTATCTTTCTAAACTTTCTCATAAACCACAAACAAACTGTTCTGACTCCAAGGACAAGTATTTTCAACTGTTTCATTGTCAAAAAATAAATTATTTTTGCATCTTACAGAAAACTGTCTGCTCTTGCAGCGTGTGCTCCTTTTTGCTTCTAGAGAGTTCCCCCCTCTGCTTGTTGTCCTGTCTAAACTGCAAATATCTTTTCAAAACCTAATGCCAAAGCAAAGGGGCGATCCTATGGGATCTTTGCTAGAGTTGATCGTTTGCTCCTCAGGGCACGCTGCTGTCGCTGTGAGATGAGGGAAGGCTTCTCTTGTGGAAGACTGTAGCAGATAGTGCAAAGAAAACATGGTACAAGCTTTTTCTCGGGTTCTTTTAGAATACTTTCTAAAGAAGACAGTCCATCTCTCATCTTGAAATAGAGAGTCCGTCACAGCTGCAAAGGACATATAAAATAACAGCTTGTTTCTAGCTCAGACTTTGCAGCATTTAAAGAGTCTTCATGAGGAGCCTTATCCAACCTGCCATCTCGCATAGTCTAATGTCACTGGAAAGCCACAGGGATGGATGAGGCTCAACGCAGTGCAGGCTTACTTGGGGAGGAGGGGAAGGGAAATTCGTGAACGTATTGCATCCCAAAATGTACTCTGTTAACAGTAATTAATTACTGTGTTTATATTTCTCCAAACACATGGAAATATGGGCATCTCATACATACTGGGAGAGATTTTAAAGGGGAGCATAGCAGAGCAGTGTGGTTATAACCGAGGAAATCTTGAGTGGGTATCACAGTGAGACACCCAATAGATGTATACGCAAGGCATATTCCCAGCTTATGTATCTATGCAAGAACACAGGCTGCATTTTTTCTCTTTTGCTTATATACGGATGTTGAAATCAAAATCAGTTTTCTTTTAGTGCAGTATATGACTTTTCAGCAAAATAGAAAAAGCTGCCCTCCCAGCCTTGAGTGCTGGAGGGAAAAGTCTGGAAAATGATTTGGGTAGAAGGGTGCATTCATACAAGAAATTGCTAAACAGCAGCAAAGCCACACTGATGACAGGGATGTGAAATAGGTTAGAAAAATTAGATGGAGTCCTTCTTGCTCAGTAATGATCATTTCATCAAAGAAAGTCATATTTCACTATGTGGTAAACACAGAAGTAATAACGATGATAACTGCCACAAAAGTAGCTGCGAGATGAACTGGCAGACAGCTGAGCAGAGTTCAATTAACGAAAAGATTTCTTTAAATGATTTGATTCTCCAGAATTTGCTCTGATTCTCCAGCCAATCCTTCAGCAAATTTTGCAGCCACTGGTCAGCTTGGCACAGATGTTGTGTAAGGCGATGGTGCAGAGAGACACTTACAGTCCTTGCCTTTCCTGGAGCTATGCCAACAAGATGACCGGCTTGACCTCAGTGCAAGGATAAATGTTCCTCTGCCAGCAAGGAACGAGAAGAAACAGAACCTATGAAATTCAAGAATTAAAATCCAAAACCCATGCTGAAGTCAGTGGCAGAATCTGTCCCCATTTTGTTTGCACAAGTTATAATTTTAGAGGGCAGAAGTACACATGCAACACTTACTTTCACCTCTACAGTTTAATATGTAAAGCAAGGCCAATGCTTGGAAATGCTTCTCCAGTGTTGGGACATATAATATTATGTGGCATATAACAAATTGTGGGGTTTGGACCATAAATGTCAGGAGCTACTTATAAAGATTTTTAGGGGTTCTTCATTTGTCGTCTCCAAACAGCTTGTCTCCAGGGGTGTCTCATTTGGGTGTCTTGCTGGAGAAATAGAGGCACCTGAGATGTTTCAATGGTAGATCACAACTGAGAAAATTAAACTTAAACTAACAGCATTTTGTGTTAGCCTCTGAAACAACTGGCAAATGAGCTGAGCAAGCAGCAAGTCCTAAATGCATCTTTGTGAGGACTTAGATTTGGATGCATTAGGAAGGTATGTATTTCCTACTTGCTTGTATCTATACCTTAATGGAGATCTTCACTTTCCAGAAGCCCCTCCAAGGAGCTTAGAAATATGCCCCTGCCCTCTGCTAGGCTGTCTGCTTTCCTTGATGAGAACGCAAACACATTTTGTTATGAGCCTAATATACCAGATAGAATAAGAAATTGATAGTTTGCCATATAAAGAGGGCAGAAAAAGGGCAGACTTATGAGAAACAAAATACACATCCTGTTGCAATATGAGGAGACCACTTTATCCATTCATCTTTTATTGGAATAAAAGGGCATTTGTAGGTATTGAGTTAGCTGCATGACGTGTCTTAGGCTGAGCTCTAAGTAGTATAAAAAGAAACATTTTGATCAAATGCATGCTTACTTCAAGATTTAAAAGGGATTATGTTAATTTTGCATATTTAAGAAAAACTGGTTTAAAACAGATTTAGGACAGCAGATAGAGACAGCAGGCGTGCAAATCCCACCCTCACCCACCAATCATCCCTCCACAAAACCCAACTGCAGGGGTCCTGTCACAGCCTGTCCCTTCTCTCCTGCTGCCCGTGATGAGAACTGATCCAAAACATTTAGCACATAGCTTCTGCAATGGCAGCTTACAGCTTTATCTTGGCTTTGTCCAACCTCAAAGAATAGTAGAAGAGCTGAAAACGGGGAGTCCAAGTGGCCGATTTCGCTTGAGGGAAGAATCCTAATCCTGTTCTGTGGCTTCTGAATTTAAGCACAGAGGATTTGGAGACAGTGATGCTCGTAATCCAGGAGAGGTGCAATAGTCTCATGCTCAGTTACTGACGGGTTGAGTTTCTTCTTCTAGTGCTAAAAGTCAACTAGAGAGGTTGGAGGAAGATTTCTCTATAGATTCTTAATTTGCCTAATTGCCGACTTCCTCACAAGTGCGATGCTTATACAGGACTCAGAAGCAAGAAGCTATTTTCACTCTTCATTTAGCTCTTCTAAGCCATTAGCAACTGCGAAGTTGTGATTAGTGCTGCGAGTTCTCCTGTAAAACAGTTATCCAGTGAATCGCTCTTCACTGACAAGCCTCTGCCCACCTTCCTGCCAGCCTCACCGTGTGATAGCCTACCATTGTAACTCCTCTGGGGACCACTTATTTCACAGACACAGTCTTTTTCTTCCTCTCCTGCCTAGTAGGGAGCTGCTCTGCTCAGCTCCACGGCAAAGAGCAGCTGCTGATGGAGATGTCCCTTCCAGACCTTGGTGCATCCGGGGTATCCTCACGGATGGGGCTTCCCCCACTCCCACATCAGAGAGCCGTGGGGAATGTTCTTGCTGGCTCCAAGGAGCTGATAAAGCTGAAAACAAAGAAATGTGCCCCTAAATTCCTGGAGATCCACTGTCCAGGACATGCAGGGTCATCTGAAGCTGTGGTTCTGGGTTATGAAGGATGAAGTTTTCCCCATGAGCAGAAGTGTTGCCTCTTGCCTTAGCCAGCCCCAGCTGAATCAGGAGGGCATTTCCCCAAAACAAGGACTTCCCTCCAGCACTCCTGTCCTCCACTCTCTGCTGAAACCAATGCACAATAATGCAAAATCAATGCACAGCAACGGTCAGTGTTTTGCCTGTATCATGTCTCATCAGGAGGAGAAGGGAGGAGCAGATCCAGACCTGCTGCAACGCCTTGTCCTTCCGTCCCAGTGGATGGGCTGGCCTGGGCTCACCAGGAGCACAGTTGTGCAGAAACACTGGTATTGATCGTCATTAGATTGTGCTGGAGAGGAACCGCTAATAACAACAATACTCATCATCGTTGTCGTTATCTTATTTGATCACGCAGACAAAATGTGCCAATAGCAACAGGAACCCCCTGTAAGCATCTTTGATTTTCTCTTTGGGAAATCACAAGTTTTGCTGTTGTTCTCGAAAGACATTACATGAAACTCATTACAAGGCAAATTACGTCCAAATATTGCTAGTTCACGGAGAGGGGATGCAGACTGCCTCATGGACTGGTGCGTCTCTGTTGTATACGGGATCGGTGGCCAGGCTCCACGGGTGAGCCCCATGCTGCCTTCCTGGCTGCCCAGACCTGCTCCAGAGATCAGAAATTTCTGATTTTTGCCACCTCCCATCTGACTCCAGGAGCTAACTAGCAGGCTGGATTTGGATATCACACCAATGTGTTTCAACCTTCCCATGCCACCACCTAAATCAAAATGAGTGGAGAAATAACAGGGCCAAAATCCATCCCCTTCCTCTAACTCAGTGTACACGAATCTTACTATCTTGAGCTAGTTATTACAGCTTGTGTTTATGTGTTTTTTGCCAACCTAGAAAATAGCAGCAAATCCTCATGCTTGGTTTTGGCTTTGAGCAAACACCTCAAACACAACCTCCCTTGAAACGGTCCGGTTCCTGCAGCCCTTGGGTTTGCTGACATCATGGCAGTGATGTTCGGTCCTATACGGCTTAAATGGTGTTAAGTGATTTTATGACGCCTTTCCTGTGGCTCCAACAGCAACCCCCATTCTGGAGCGCAATTTCTACCCTGGCACAGATGAGTGAAGTAAATTTTGTGTCATCATATGCAAAGAAATGCTCTTGCTTTGGGATAAAGCAAGGAGAGAGCTAGCAGCTCAGTTTGCAATAAAACTGCAGGTAACCTGCTATTACTGCTGAGAGCCACTGTTACCGGCATCAGGCTCAGCACCAGCACTGCAATAAGGTATATAGTTATGGAAGGTATGCATAATATATGTAAATACTATACATAATATGCTTTGGTCAACACATGTGAATTGGAGTCCATGAGAGGAACAGTAGCCTTTACTTTCCCTCCCCACTTCTGTCCACTGAAGATTTTCTTCTGCAGAAAGAAGATATAAATGCCTACGTTTATAATCAGTTCTGAGCGTGGGGTGAGAGGATGTTAAATGTTAAATGTTTAAATTAAACACAGTAACTTCTGCTATTCAGACAGATACCCACTCCCTTGAGGTGCTCTTTCATAGGTGTGTTTAATGGGACCATCTTTGCATCAGCCAAAAGCAACACCGAGTCTGCTACGACACGACCACGGAGCTGAAGCCGAAGCGGGTGAGCTCACAGGTTTTGTTTTGGGGTCCCAGTTCAGCCTTTGGTGAGGTGGTGTGCATCCATTCCCAGAAACTCCAAGGCAGCTTCATGGTATAGGGATTAAAATTTTCTGAAGTACTTTGCTATAATTACATGCTTCTTTTTAAATTAAATGCTTGAATAATTCTAGAAGTTGGCTTGAACTAGAAAATACTTCACCTATAACTACAACTTGCTAGGAAACAGGGAAAAAAAGGAAGAGCTCAAGCAAGAGCAACAAGTGTTAGCATAAAGAGGGCTGGGAGAGAGGAATTAAGTGTGAATATTTATCACCAATAACTTACATTTATGTTACCCTCACAGAAGGGAGAATCCTGAAAATAAAATCCATGAACAAACTGGGATAAATATTAAACTTGCATTTATGTTCACTTTCACTTCGACAGTGCAAATAGTTAAGCACATTAAAAAAGATGTAGATTTTCCAGATACTCAAAGGTTTTGTAGGCACTGCCAAATTTGATTGAAGTTGATGAACAAGTTTGAATATTACGGTTACATATGCATCTTAGTAAGCCTTGTGTCCAGCTTAAAAAGCAAGACATTTTTAATCAGCAGACTAGAAACGGGATCCATACAATCTTCTCCTGTTTGCTCCGGAAATTTGAACACAAAAGAGGTTCCCCAGGAACCTCAGGAAGGATTTGACCTGACTGATACATCTGACCAAGGAAGGAGCTGACGGCTGGAGCAACTTCATGTCCATGTGAGGAATTTTCTTGTGTTTTGGGAAAAAAAAAAAAAAGCCTGAAAATCTTCAGATAGGAGCAAACAAGACTTAAAATGAGAAGATAGAGCCTCAGCCACAGATGCACAGATCTGGTGTAAATTAAAACAGAGGTGGAAACCCTAAGTATTTTTCTTTAACCTGGAAACATGACCTCTAACATCACCATTTCTCTGTGTGTTTGTGCCTGTTGATTTACTCTCGTTGCCCCCCGATAACATCTGAACCATTGAAATAAACTCTCCTTTTGTGCATCTCAGATATGTAACCACAAAGTTGGGAAGAAACATGCCATGTCCAGACCCACAGATCACTGAAACTTACTGCTAACACCTCAGGAAGATGCAGATGATGCAGTGAGGGTCCCTGCTTAGACGCTTCTAATGTTATCAGGCTTTTTTATAAAATTGATGAACAACACAAGACAGACTCATGGGGCTGTCCGTGCTGCAAACACAGAAACAATTGGTAGGAAGGGAAAAAAAATATATCTGCATAACAGATGGTGTCCCTCTGCTTGCCATTTGTAAATGAATAAAAATGCCCCCAGGCTCACAAAATCTCTTGCTTTGCTGCTGTGTCTGCTGACTGACACTTATTTGAAGCTAACATGAAGATTTTATAATCAGCCTTGAAGAGGAGAACAGAGAGAATGGCTGAGCGAGTGAAGGGGTCGGCGTGATGAATACCTGCAAAACACCCCCCGTGCTTGTTCCTGCCCTGGTCCGGACCCGACGCTCAGCCATAGCTGGACCCGGCACCCAGGAAAATGGCATGGGGTTATCTTCTTGCTTCTGCAGCTCCCGGTGGCTGAGGGACCCTCTGGGATGCTTTAGCCCATCTGCGCGGCAGCCCAGAGGGCTGGGAACTGTGGGGTCGGGCACTGGTGGAAATGCAGCTACTGCAGCTTCCCATTTGGGATCTCTCCAGCTCTGTTCCAGGATCTGGCCGGGCTTTCCCAGCTCTCCACTGCCATCTCAGCTGCCCCTTGCTACTGGGCATCGCCTCCTGCACGTAGAGAAGGGCAGGAGGACAACAGCCAGTTTCTGAAGCAGAGGCTGAGTTTGCTGTGTGATGGTGAGAAGCTGCATGAGAACGTGCAGGGGGTCTAGCCTGTGATGAAGCAGCGGTGGGAGAACACAGCCTTCCCCAGCAGACGAGACGCATTTTCCTTGCAGGAGGCTGGAGAAGAGGAGCCCAGGACCAGCCAGGCTGTTTCTGTTTAACCAAAGCCTTCGCTCCAATCTGACAGGTTTCTGTGTTGATTCGTGTGAGAATTCAGGTGCGACCCGGGGCTGGAGGCACGGCAGCTGCTAAAAGGCTTGTGATGTTGCGACTGTCGGGCTGGAGGGTAGGAGAGCCCATGGGGGTCTCCTGGCCTGGGGGCTGCAACCCCCAGGAGCTGCTCGGCTTTCTCCCTGCCCTGCCCATGGCTGAAAGGAGACGAAACCATGAGGGGAGATAGCCAGGGCAGGAGCAGGCGAGATAGCCAGGGCAGGAGCAGGCGTCACCCCCAGCCCAGGGCAGATGCGTACAATAACTCCAAGCAAGCAAAAGTGCGTTTGTGCTCTGATTTAAGTGACTCTGGCTCCCCGCTGCTGGCTGCCCCTGGGCCGTGGTGACAGCACCATCACCCAGCTCAGGGACCTGGTGTCCACTGAACACTCATCCTGCGCAAAGGACTAATGGATCAGCGAGACCCGGTGCAGGGCAGCAAGGACTGTTTGGAGCCATGGACTGCTTTTTGTTTGAGAATTAGCTGAATTTAACCCATCCATGACATTGCACCATAAAAAGGGTCCTGGGGCGGCTGTGCAGTGCTGTGTGCTTCAGCAGAATTGGCACAGGGAAAGACACATGTCCACTGAGGCTTTGTCCACCATTTCTGGAGATGGGAAGATGTGACAACATCAGGATTGACCAGGATGTTGATGCTATTTAATATTCAGACTTGTAAAAGTGGTTACAAACTTGAAACTTTGTTTGACTCGTGACTAAAAGCAACATATGATTACTACAACATTTGGACCAAAGTATTGGTAAAAAAGAAAAGCAGCATATGAGGCAACATATGGTAAATATGTATTTAGAAGCACAGAAAGTAGAAAAACTCATTTGGGTCAAGATTTAATCAGATAATGTTTGGTTTAGACTCGGGACTAATGCTACTTAGGAAGCATATTACATTGGAATCAGTATTTAAAAGTCTGTTAAAGGCAAATGAAAATAAAAACGAAGAGAAAAAAGAAAGAGTGGCAAATTTATGGCACGGCAAATTTATATTTCTTTGGCAACCAGAAGATCAAGTCCAATTAATCTGTACACACCCACTTTCTCCACGTGGCTTGCAGAAAAGGCTAGCCTGGCTATGTGTGTGTATGTAATGTGGTTAATAACTAGTTTCCTTTTGGTTTCTTTGTCTTTCTTCATTAGTTTCCAAATTCCAACTAGACCTACAAATATCATCATAGATTCTGAAGAAGCTCCTGAAATGGAGAAGAAGGAAGGCTATGATAATACCGGAATCCCTTCATGTTTTAATGATAGTCCTTGCGGTTCAAGAGGTCCTGCGGGTTTTTAAGCATAACATTTTCCCCCAAAGCCAATGAATCACAAAGCACAATCAGTACTGTCATGGCTTGGGGTAGCGCTTTAAGAGCCCCATGGCCCTGTAGACATGATATCACCTAATGTTTCTCCAGTGCCTTTATAATTTCCCAATTCCGTCACTATGTGTCCTTTGACAGTCTCCATAAGCATACGCATATTGTCGTTCCAGCATGCAAAACACACGGGCCACATTCAGATCTCTCTTACCCAGGTGAAGACAATGGAGCAACACCACTATCTGGAGGGTGTGAACCAAGTCAGGATCCATCCACAGTCTTTTCCTCAGCCAAATATCTATAGCTTCAAGCCATGAATAATACAAGACGTGTGGGAGACAAACATGAGCAGGCATGAGACTCATGGTACATATAAAGTGCCTCTGCATCCTGATGGATGGGGTGATTCAGCTCTGTTCTCCACCACTTCTTTGCCCCCAGGACCATTGCATCGCAGATGGCCCATCGTGGCATCCAGAGCTGCAGCATGCCCTTGCCGCAAGACAAGTCCAGCCACCAGCAGAGCCTCTCACGCCTGCTTTCCACCACCTCCTGCTTGAATAGTATATACTTTGTGACTTTTCATTATTCCTCCATTTGACTTCGGCCAGGATGTGATGAAATATTCACAAATCTCTCCCCCATTTGGTACAGGGTGCCCTACTTGCATTAACAAGTATGATTTCATTCGTTCAGCGAGAACTCGAGTGAGAACTTAAGGACATGGTAAAGATCACAGGAGAGGGCATGGACTGCACAATAGTTAAGGCCCAGGACAAGTGACTTCTGAGCAGGCATGTCTTTCTTTGAGGGTCAGGTTTAAGTTAGGATCAGGCATCTGATGGGGTCTCTGAATTTCCTACATATTCATGACTCTACACATGAGAAAAGTTGTCAATTTTTATCCTTAGAAATGAAATGAGAACAGTTTGAGGTTTACTCCTCTTTCAACAAAGGCACCAGGTGGCTGGCAAAGAAGCTGTATTACTTAATTAGCAGAAAGCAGAGCAGAAGGCTGCCTGTGAACGAGCGCTAACGCAGCGGAGCTCTCGCTGAAGGAAGCCAAGCCGATGAAGCTGTGGGATGGAGCCCCTCCAAGTGCTGATAGGAGAAAGGAAGAGAGGCCAAGCCAGTGAGAAAACCCTGGCACCTCTTCCAGGCAGTCACAGAGACCTTAAACACTCCTTTCTTACAACTGTGAAAGCATCTCCTGTCAAGACACATGCTTTGCCTCAGCCTCTATATTATCTTTTCCTAACAAGAGCTGCTGTCCATAGGACAGCGATTGCAGTAACCCCCCGGGAACCTCAACCCATTAAAACATATGGCTCTGCTCGTGTACATCTGCTCGGATACGGTAGCATCAGTTCTCGCATAGGATCCTCAGCAAAGACGGAGATGTGCAGTAGCGGTTCATGGGTATCTATGGCTTTGAAGGAAAAAATTCCACTCTCCTGGTTTTTGGACCATCTTTACTAATTCCATCAGATTATGACTTTAGTGAGGGTAGGAGAGGCAGTAAGCTAATGCATTAGCCTTTCAGGCTTGGGGGGATTTACTACCCTCCTTTTCTTCATATCACGGACACGCAATGTGGTTTGACATGGATATCGAGAACCAACCCTGAGACTGTGTGCAAGAAGCTTCTCTTGAGTCCTGGGAGTAATTAATATGTCCCTCCATTTTAAAAAGACAAATGAAAATAACAGACTTCTGGGGGGCTTGGAACTTCTGTTACCAAGATTACCAACAGATATTAAAAAGTATATGGCTTTGCTGTCTGCCCAGGAGATCAGCCAATATCTCCAATTTTAACCGAAGAGAGGACTCAGATAAAGGATCACAAAGCTCTCAGACACTGCGTGTTGCCGCAGAGAGTGCTGTGAATAGCCACAAGCCAGTAAAAGCAATTACTAGAATATCTTCCCTTTCCTTCTTGGTGGGGATTCAGATGAGTCCCGGCAGTACCAGTAACGACTTCCATTTGCATTAATAGCACGGGAAGTTCAAACACAGTTCTCAGGGCCTCACTTTTGCTGAACACATCAGAAAGGACAAGCTTTTCCCAAGCAATTGCAACCCCCATGAGCTCCACGGGAGATCCAGAAGCTGAGGTTATCCCATGACTTCTCCTAGTTTTGCTCGAGTAAGGGTTGCAGCAAGCAATGCCTGGCTGCAAAGCTTTCCCTTGCCGGGCAGGCTGGGTGTCTCCCTCCCTGCAGACCCCTCGGTCTCTCCGCTCTCTGCCGCCAGCTTAGCAGCGATCTTCTGTTTATCCCCCTGCCTGTACATCTGCTGTGCTCACCCTTCAGAGCCGGCATCTCGGATGGGGTAATCCTCTTCTGGTGCCTTTAACTTTAATTAAAAGGTCACCTTTGAAAGGCCAGTGAGAGGAGCCCGGTGCCTTTCTCACAAAACAAATGAGACATGAAATTATGACTGGGAAATTCAGCATCTCTCAGCAACGATGATAATTAATCACCATTTCACTTTTAAGGACTCTTTCATTCACCCACGACAGCAGCAGCGAGGAAAAGGAAAAAAACTGAGGAACTGTGAATGATGATCTTAATACAACAATGTTATTGTCAAGTCAATGAAGCCTTGAGAACAAGTTAACAGACTTGAAACACAAACAGAAAAAAAATGGAAAGAGGGGAAAGCTACATCTTCTTCATGGCAGTCAGGTTCTGCTGCCAGTTTGAACTGGCATGATCAAAAGGAGGAAGGACTGGGAATATTCTTCTTGCATTATAATCCATGTAACGGTGGTTTGGGGCAGGTCACTTTGAAAGTCACTCTCTTTAAAAGTTCAAGGACCCGGTGAGCTGGCTTTGTGGGTGAACACAATGTAGACCATATATCCTTCAGCAAAAAGTCTCAGTTACTCTTCTCCCCATGTGCCACCAACCACGATGTCTCATCCGTGAAGTCCTGCCCCGAGGCATAGCAGGGCAGCAAGGAGCCCTTCCTGCAGCAACGGGGGGACGATGGAGAAGAGCGATGCTTACAGCCTCTCCTTACAGAAATAAAACAGGCAGAGCAGGACTGCTAACAAATATGGCAAAATGAGTAGTTAAAGCCACAGGGACAATTTCATAATGCCTCTGGTAATTTGTTGCTGCTCGCTAGAGTTTTCCCTCACTGCTATTTCACGATGCCGGCTGATTAAATTTTGCTGTCTGGTATTGAGTCTAAATAATAATTAATAACTTATGAGGAGGTCTTCTAATGAAGCACGCTCTGTTCCTGTGATTCACTCGGTGCAAGGCATTGGGATTACTGCCCACCAAACCCAGGGGAGTCAGCCAGGTCTCCTGCCTATTTTCCATAAATACCGGTTGGTGAGTGTCTGTGGCTGCCCCCGGGCCATTCAGCTGCCCTCCAGCTACCCGGGGCTGTGGGTGAGGGGGCCCAACCATCGCCCCCGCTCCCGCAGTGCCGGGCGTCGCGGCCAGCTCAGGAGATGAGGTGACCAGTAGAGACAGTACCCAGGGAGAATACAAAAATGAAAGCCCACCAGCTGCTCTGGAAGCATTCAGCCTGTCCCACCAGCTATTTCTTCTTACCCACCTTTTATCAGGTTTTCCTTTTCTGCTTAAGGCAAGCCTTCCCCAGAATGAAGCACTGGGCAAAATAATCTGCAATATTTTGAGTCCTCCAGTGGGTTTTTAGCTCTCCCAGCTCCTATGTTTGATGGAGCAAGACAGCAACTCTGCCTAGAAATGGTGCAAAAATATACGTTGGCTTTGCCTGGCTGAACTAACGGGAACTCCACCACACCTCGCTCCCCTTATACCCCGGGCAGGGGCGTACTGGAGCCCAGCGAGCGTGGGATGTTTAACCCAATTCGCTTTGATATAAACCGTGGAGCCGGTTCACAAAGGCAGCTCTGAATTCTCCAGACTGAAATGCACTTAAGCAGCTTTTGTGCAACTTTAGCTCTGATGATCCGTGATCAGATGGGTAATGCAAAGTGCCTGTTTCTCCTCCAGACTGGAAGGCAGCTATTTTCTCAGCTGAAGTGCCGTGTGTGTATCCGATATGCATGAAGAGCTGTTTAAGTATCAGTTGCCAGAGCCTGCCAAACAAGAAATAGATTTGCCTTCTACATTCAAGTGAATTTTTATTTTTGTCAACCTTGCCTCTCTTATAACATGTCCCCCCGTGAGATGTGTTGAATGGAGATAACCAGGCATGATGTAACCTTGGGGATTTGCAGTGGCAAGAAAACAATCTTGATATTCACAATGAAAAATGTCAAGTAGTTTTATGCCACTTATAGTATCAAATGGTGATGGTTTTTATGTTCTGTCTATGGAGAGTATGCTTTGGAAAAAGCTAGACTATGCGAATTTATGTACGTGTGTGTTTATTTACTGCAACCACTGATCAGATCAAGAAAGCAATGAGAAATCACAAACAAGCCTCATCATTTTCCCTGCACACCCCAGGACTTCTTTTCTTTCTGTGTTCTTTTTCCCTTCTAATTACAGTGATGATATTACCCAAAATAGCAGCTGAGAACACAGCTCAGAACACCATAGGCAAACACACGGGAAAACCTTTGCAGGATCAGGTGCGATGGCAGCGAGACAAGTGCCACCAAGAACTGGTAAGGTGCTGTCACAGCCAGGAGGACAAAACACATGGGATTTGAGGAATCTCTTCTGTCCCCTGTACCTACAGGATTCCCTAAATACGTTATTCTTTGTTCCTGTATTCTTTGTAGTTCATAATCCAGCCGCACCTTGGAATTCAGAGCACCTCTGAAGAGCCCGTGCATAGGGAAGACACAGTGGGAGGAAGGTTTACCCACCAAAGGGGATTAATTAGGAGAAAAGCAGCCGATGAACATTGGATCAATAGGAACTTAAGGGTATGAATGAGTAAGAATGAGACAAGAGCATTTCTCTGTCACCTACTGGTTTCACCATGTGTTTTGTGGTATCTGGCATCTTATAGTGCTTAAAAAAACCAAGTTAGTAAAATGAAGCCCATTTTCCAAATATGCGTTATTGGCCTGGAGGAATGACTTGTGTTAATTCTGTCTTTCTCATGTTAACTTTTTGAAAGACAACTAAAACTTTTCAGTTCCCAGGAGGAATGTGCAGACACTGCAGTTAAGGGGGGGGCAGAAATGGGCCTGAGCCCTGAGAGCCAGACCCCGCAGAGCCCATGCACGCAGGCGGGAGTGAACTCAGCTGGATTGCTCAGGCGGTGAGCAATGAGGTCTAAGATCTACCCCTCCTCATGTTTTAATTCAGACCTAATGCTCCTGAAAATAAGCAAACGCACAAATGTTTGCTTTATCTGATCTGAATTCAAAACTGAACCTGTCAAGGTTTGGCAGCGTTTGGGTCTGACACAGTTTTAACTTAATCTACCCAGTCTTCTTGTTATATTGAGTAAAAATTTAGCTTTGATCTCACTTTGATCTTTTCCAAGGTAACTTCCAGTCTGGGTCCATTTAATGTCACCCTCCAGGCTTTTAACACCTAATTAGCCAGTGGGATAGCAAGAGGATGCAGTTTTAGGCTCTTCCTATCATCGATGGCTCTACTAAGGTGGGGCTGCAGGAGGTGCATTGACCCACAGAGATGCTCGCGACTGCACTGTCTGACCTTCACACCTTTATGTCTGTAGAGGAAAAAAGCTTCAGGCAGTGAGAAGGAGAATGCTTGAAAGCAGGGAAAGGTAAGGAAAGCCCGTAACATTACTGTTGTCAGAGCAGTGCACAGAGAAAAGGTTAACATGAATGATCTCTCTCTGGTGTCTTATTAATTGCCTGCTTTCAGTTATACGCTTTGATCAGCTGCAGGTAGGAAAGGATATATTTTCACCACTTCTAACAGCTGTTTAGGTGTTTTAATTACATCTGGCACATTAAGAGAAGCCTAAATCAAAACACTTGGCATGGGGGAGGTTAAATGTTGCTCTTTCAAAAATAGGTATTGTGTTTAGATTTATCTCTATAAGCAGGATATTACGGAAGCGAACGTGGCACCACTCGGTGAGCGCTTCCTGCTTAATCCATTTCAGCATTTGCAGGCTCTCGGTTTCTACAGCAATTACATTTCCATTATCTTTAATTCATAACTTGATCTTTCATTTAAAGTGTTTCTTTCTTCCTCTATACGTGTGTATGTATTCCTGCTCGTGGTTCTTGCAATACACAATATCAAGCGAAAACCTAATGCCAGAGGGAAAGCAAGGTGGATTTTTGCAGTGTGAAATTTCCAAAAGAGGCTGACATTTGAGGAAGGATTCAGGTGCCTGAACACATAACATGTGCTGCTTTGGACCCCCCACCCCATGGTATCTGAGATGTCCTCAGAAGGGCTGGAAGACATGACGGAAGACCTCAAGAAGACACCCAAGACAGAAGACACCCAAGCCCTCGTGAGGACCGTGACCCCCAAGATTGGCTTAATAGAGCACAGGGAAAATCACGTTGTCATGGCAATTATTCCGGCTGTTGAGCAAATCCAGGGGATGATGAAAACCTCCCGTCTGTCTTATTTCTTTCAGTGATTTCAGGAAGGTGAAGGCGAGAGCTCGTGGCCTCCTTTGCGCTGCGAGAGGGGCAGATGCCTGGGGAGGGTCGTGTCCCCCCCGGGCCGCACGAGGGATGCTCTGCGCTCCAGGACCAGGGGCACTGGCCCCGCAGCCTGGGGGGGATAAGCTGCTCAGACTCGGTTTTAATCTACCAACAGGATTTGTATAAGAATTCCGTGAAAGCTGGTAACTAAAGCTCTCAAGAGGTATAGGATTTGCTGTGATCCTGGGTGGGATAAGCTAAGATTGTGTTTCTTTAAAAACCAAAGCTGGCATAGATGCAGGCAGGAATCCCCAAATCCACAGAAGCTCTGTTTTAGGCTGAAAACACCCAAAAAGATGTGTTTTAAAAGAACTGAGCCTTCAGGTCTGGGATGTTGTGCTTTCTCCTGAGCTGCAGAGACATGAAGGGAATTTGTCTGTTTTAATACAGCATTGGGGATCGCTCCGTGGCAGGCTGAGCCTCGCGGCTGTGGGGAGGTGGCAGGAGGGGATGGGGATGGGAGAGACCCCCCAAGCTGCTCGGAAGAGGAGGGTTAATAAAGCACCTCCCAAAGCTGCTGCTTGAAACCCATCTGTCCCCATCTCCCCCCGCACTAACTACGCTCCTTATCCAGGTAGGAAAACCGTTTTCCCAGCTCTGAGTTTCACTGCGGTGAGCTCCATCTCTTTGGGAATGAGGAGCCAGAAAAAAGAAAGACTGAGCTTTAATAACACGGAGCTGCCTCCCTGCACCAGGCAGCGTTTGCAACGGGATATTTCCTTAACCTGTCGAGCCTTTGGTTTCTCTGTCCCGCTGAAACGAAAAGCACGGGTGATGCCAGGAAAGAGGGCGTTGAGGTGGAAATGTGCAAAATGAAAGGAAAAAAAATAAACAAAGGCCAAACTAAAATAGCAGCGGTCTGGAAAATGAGCCCTTTATCTGAGTCAGATCACAACGCGCCCAGTCCTGGTGCCTTTCCCACTGCTTCCCCTGAGATTCGATGAATGCAAAAATAATTCTGTAAACACAATTATTTGCAAATGCTTCTTGGAAGTAACTTTTTTCTCCCCTCAAAGAAACAAACAAAATTCAACAACTATTATGTAGGAAGTGAGCATAAAACTCAATCGGTTGCATTAATCTCCTTTGCAATTTTTTTAACGTACATTCCCAAAGAATAAAACCATTTTTCACAACCTGCAGAGGGGCTGGCTGTGGGCGAAAGCTGAAGCACACGCAGTCTGTGCCGCTCATTTTTCACTGTCCCGGCGTGACCCAGATTCACATGGGATTTGTCACCGTTCCCGGGGACAAGACCGAACATGACTGGGGAAGGCAATGACACAATTATGGAGGTTTTCATATCACTGGCCTCATTCCGGGCTTTTATTTGCCCTGACTGGGCTCAGATGGGCCATGTGTAACTTGTAGACTGTTTGCTGCTGCTGGGGAAATGTGGACCCCGTAGATACAGCTACAGTCCTCTGGGTAACAGGGCAAAGCGGTCAGAAAAAACAGCGTCTCAAGCTGCCCACCTGCAAGGTTAGAACCGTCTAATATTAAACTTACTTATAGGTAAGAAAGTCTGAAACTCTTCGTATTTTTATAATAATCACTCTCATCCCGCTGGTAGGATGAGGAAAAGGGAAAATGCTACCAGAATTTGCATTTTGTCGCTTGCAAAAGGAATAATTTGATGATCTAAATTTATTTCTATACCTACACTAAGAGCAGCTGCTGAAGCCTGGGACATCGCTCTGGCCGGTGTGCGTCTGGCCCTGCGAGGGGCAGCTGGGCTGTGGCAAAGGCTTCACGGGATAGGATGGTTTTAAACTAAAAGGGGGTAGATTTAGACTACATATAAGGAAGAAATTTTTTACAATGCGGGTGGTGAAACACTGGCAGAGGTTGCCGAGAGAGGTGGTAGATGCCCCATCTCTGGAAACATTCAAGGTCAGGTTGGACGGGGCTCTGAGCAACCTGAACGAGTTGAAGATGTCCCTGCCCACGGCAGGGGGTTGGACTAGATGACCTTTAAAGGTCCCTTCCAACCCAAACCGTTCTATGGTTCTGTGATTCTATAACGCAGCCCCGGGACGGGCAGGGCAGAGCCGCTGGTGGTAGCAAGGAGCGTTTGGGAAACCTGCTGCAAATTCCCCCATCGCCTGTGCGTTTGGGATCCATGAAAAGGATGGTGGAAAAGACATCACGGAAGAAAAGCTGGGGTTATTGTCAAACAGTAATGGTATCGGTCTGATTAATCTGCTGTCTAATAAGTCTGCCCAGCTAGAGGGGCTCAGCTGTGATCGGGGACAAGGGGATGTGCAAAACAGGGACGGCTGCGGCTGCTGCTTCTGCCGTCTGCTGGTACAGACTCCGAATAAACCGTGGGATGGGGTGGGGTGGAATGGGATAGCATCAGTGCTCTGGACTCCAAGGTAAAAAAGACACCTGACAGCACTGTGAAATGGCTGGGGTTATTTCACATCTAAATTAGATCTCTGTGATGTAGAAATCTGCATGTGAACCAGTCATCTCCATAGTCAGTGGAAAAAAAAAGGGCATTCCTAGGACGCCGGTCATCTCATCCTATGGCAGAAATTCATTTTGATGCCTGGCTTTGCCCGAGAGGAGGCATGCCCCGGGAATACCCCTGCTCTGCCAGCACGTGGGAGGGCAGGCTGGCTGCAGGCATCCGTGTCTTGGACTTCAGCAAGAGACATAAATCTCGTCACACTTACCCTTTTATGAACTGCAAATTCCTGGTTTAGGCACAAAATAAATTTTCATTTAGATATTTATGAAACTGAACAAAATAAAGGAATGTGAAATGAAAATTTAGAAATCTGATTAATTTTGATGAAAATGAGTTGTGCGTTTCCAGGTTTTTAGCTCACTGGAGCCCCAAAGATGAATATTTTTTTTCCCATGCAGAATGGAAAATCTTTACAATTGTTACGGGTTAGGAAAAAAAAACCCTTGCTCCCTTTTGGTGCCAATGAGGCATGAAAAATAACAAACCTTCACTTTCCAAGACCCTTTGCCTATTCTGTACTTAGGGCTTTCTCTCCTATCTACCTCCTCCGTTTCCCCTCATCACTAATAGTCATATAAAAATGCTAAGTATTTTACAAAGACAGAATTGAGATGTGCCTCCTAGGTACACAACATATTTGCAACTTCAGGCAAAGAGGCATTTGCAGATCTGAAGCTCCGCTAATGAGAGCAACCTTGTGCTTAGTGGGAATGTTAATCAATTAGACATGCAGAGCATTAATGATGTTTCTTTTGCCTAATTAGATTAGCAAAACATGAGTACAGTCACTTTTTTTTTTTTCCTTCCAGCTCTCCAGCTTGTGCCTCCCAAGGAGCACCACGCATCTGGCTCCGGGATGCTCCGGCGGGAAGTATTTCCCCAGGCACCCCCGGGGCTGAGAGCAACTGGGTCGTGCCCGTACCCGCTGCCCCCCGTGCCCACCCTGGGGACGGGCAGGAGAGCATGGCGGGAGTGATGTGGGAAGATTTCTAGTTCTCCCTCCAGCTTTTAAATTTTTGAGGCTGAAGGCAGAGGTTTAGCAGCTGTCAGCCTGCTCCGGGCCGCAGCAGGGACTCCCCCGAGCCCCAGCACCCACAGAGCTGGAGCACGTTGTTCAGGTGAATCTCGGGGAGGACCAGATGCCCTCCTGCTTCTCGAGCGTCCGCAGGATTCACAAGGAATGTAAAACCCAACTGGGCATTCCCGTGAGCCATCCCACGCAGAGCTACCGAGATCTCCACGATAACAATAACAACAGGGCTATGAAAAAAATGAGATAAGGCTTATCTCTAAGAGAAGAGGAGCATCATTTGATTCAGAGCAAGACAAGAAGCAGGCACCAGAAATGCTCACAAGTCCAGAATAATACTGACCTACAAAGTGTGGGATCCCTGAAAAACACTGATAAACTGTCCCGATTCTTCATCCGTTTTCTTCCTGGTTATCTGATTTATGCAGATGCAGGTAACACACCGCTTAGTGCCCAGCTCCCCAGCGCAGGGAGAAAATGAAGGAAATACTCTGCAATGTTTTAACGAGGGAATATTCCTAGAGTGTGCTAATGAAGTGCTAAAAGGATTGCACAAAACCCAAATAATCTTCCCAGTTTGCTGGTTGGGAATTGCGGATTATCATGTAAAAAGCGAGGAAAATGAAGTTTTAACATATTGTTAAAGAAAGATTAACCACACATCAGAAAGCCCCAGACTGGGTTCCTTTAACAGCTCGGGCTGTTTTTCAGGAGAAGCCGCTCTTCTGCACAGGGAGCAGCAAGTCTTTAAAAAGTGAGTTAGATGGACAACCCTTAATTGATCCTGACTGATGTAAAAAAGCACAAACTTAGCGGTGCCCAACAACCTTTTCCTCCGAGTCTCCATGTTTCAGCGTAACTCACCGCATTTCCACGCCCCGCCGGCTCTCCGCTGGCGGTGGCAAAGGGGCACAATTTAACCCGACCCACTTCGCTGCCTTCAGCGAGCGGTGCAGCCGGTGAGTGCCGCGACCTGCACTTGAGCTGCTGCGGACTCATTGCTCAGTGAAGGAAGCTAATCGCCCACCCTCGTTAAGTTAATAATCCACCTTTTTCGGTGCATTGAGCTCGACCCTATTGCTTTTTTTTCCCCAGAGTAAAACAAAAATTAGTGTCTGCATCTCCCAAGGCAAATCCACTGCCAATCCATCCTTAGGAATGAAGGCATGCAAAGATGACGGGTAGTTTACTTTTCCTATTAAAAACATTCTTCATAGATATTGCTTGGGTGAAAACAACTGGGCAGATTTCATCTGTAAAGCCATAAAGGCTCAGATACCTCATGATTTTTAATTCTTACCTCTGCTGAGATGGAAGGCTTTGTCTGTGATTTCATCGACTTTCAAAGCGTTGCTCCACTTGAAACTGATTTTTCATTTTTAACCCAGATTGCTAGAATAGTAAGAGATCACATTTTTCTTATTAGTTTGAACCAGGGCACATTAGTATGTCGAACATTCATGTCTAGACCTACAGTTTCTATAGTTACTAGTGCATTAGCGTTTCGCTGAACTACTGCAATATGAATTTTGTAGTAGCTCTTCTTCTCCCTTACTAGAAGGGTAGGTCTGTAATGAGAGGTTTTGGTGGGCTCATCCCATTGTACATACTTTTAGGAGGTTTCTCAGGATCCTGTATTAACTGACAGAGTGTTACTTGGTAATGAAGCAGGCAAGACGTAACACAACTGAAATCCCTAATTTAACATGAGATTTAGTCTTCTATGTGTCTCTAGGAAATTGGACAGAGAGTCCCTGGCTGGAGAAGAAACGCAGCACCTCATTCGAAGGAGCAGAATGGTCTCCTTTTCATCTTCTAAAATTGCTTTGTGCAGGTCAGTATGAAAACTTGAGGAAAGACAAGAAAATTTTGGCATTTATTCTGTTCGAGAGGAAATTATTTTGGCCACAGAAAATGCCAGCAGATTCTGCTCCCTTTAATCCCCTCGAACTGTTTGGTAGAAATCCAGTGCAGTTTGATAGAAATCCGCAGCAGAGCCACAGCCACCCCACACACCCCCTGGCCACGACCACGTTTGCTGGGTTGAGTCTGCCCAGGCTGGTAAAACACCCGCGTTTCCTTTAATCTTCCACTCTTCTTTATTGCTTTTTGGTTTTAAAGCAAGCCAGAGAAGTTATTAATTACGAGCCTGATCCAGAGCCCACTGGGCTCAATAAAAGGTTTTCTACTGAGTTCAGCTGGACCAGAGCACCCTGGGGTTACTGCTGTGCTCCAAAACAAGCGTCCTTCACAACCGCGGGGAAAATGCAGCTAGGCTTTTCTGCACAACAAAACCAAACAAGGATCTCCTGTGGGGATGTAAAGATTTCATCCTGTTGTAGTTTAATTATTTTTTCACTTCTGTTCCTTACTCTGTGTTGCTTAGTTGGCTTCAGCCAATTCAATTTCTGTCCTAAGCAAGAGGAGAGCCAGACCCGAGAAGTCTAATACTGCATGGGCAGAATAACACCCCTTGGTCTTAGCTAGCCAAGGAAAAATTTTGCTATGGGGAGAAGCAGCTAGAAAATCACCCGTGAATCCCTCTTTACATCGCCCAGATTGTTCTGGTGCTGCCACGTACCCCTCTGCCAGCTTGTGGCAAGGCAGAGATGCCTTCACTGCTCCCCTATCACAGCCTTTACTCCCCTTCACGGTCAGTTATTAGCTCTTTGCAAGTCATGTTTTCCAAAAAGCCCAGCAGTTCCACCGCCCAAAGCTTTCCCAGTGAAGGGGAAGGAGCTGCACAGCACCAGCCTCCGACCCAGCGCTGGGGGGGCTGGCACCCCCTTAGCTCGCCCTTCACCCCCCAAACCCTCCTCACGTTTGACTTCCAGCTTAGTGACACCACAGCAACAACGGCGAGTGAAGGTAAAGGGGGATCAGCACGGGTTACCCTCCAAACAGAGGTAGATAATCTTTTAGGGTTAAATGCAAAGGTGAGTCTGGACGGCCGAGCCCCGCACTGCAGAGCAGGGACGGTGCTTTTTCGGGAGGTGGAGCTGGGGGATTTGTCCTCACCTCACTCAGAGCGAGGTGAAAGGGTCAGGCTAATAGCGACTGCAATGATCACATTTGGGGGAAGAAGAAAATCAAGAAGGGAAAATATAAAGAGAGAAACTGCCTTGCTCAGAGCTCTCCATCTCTGCTTGGGAAGGGAAGGCTTCAAATAAGAATTTATCAACTTTTGTAAAAATAATACAGTTGTCTGTTTGGACCCTCACCTGCTGCATCACTTTCTGATTACAAATGATATCTTTTTTTCCCTGGAAAGATCTGTTTCTAGGTGCTAAAAGTTTACCTTGGACCTTATTTGGATCTTATAAAATATATTTGCGGTTTTGCTGGGGCAAATCTGGAATCCAGTGCACCGGTCTGCCTTTCTCCTCTCTATAAAGCAACAAGAACTTGCTCTCAACCAGTGCAGAGAGATGCTGGGACAAGCCACCCCCGGTGCCGAAGCCCCGCTCCGCCGTGCTGCCGTCTCCATTGCCATCTAGCGGCACCGGGGCCACGGTCCCCACCCGTGCCCCACGCAAAACCCCGACCCACAGCGATGGGCTGCGGCCAGGAAAAGGGTCTGGGAGCACCTGAAAAAAGGGGGGTTCTTTCTTTCAATGCAATCAAATCATGCCAATCATTGTTTGGTTTTGGGTTGGTTTTTTTCCCCCCCCTGAATTATATTAATCTAAGTATAGAAAGTGAATTACCGGGATTTGCTCCTGCTCCCGTCTACGGCAAGAAGGAAGGCTGGGCTGCAGGGGAGGGAGCCGAGGGGGTGCAGCCGCCGGGATGGGGAGGCATCGAGGCTCTTCTGCACACCCGGGCGTAGAAGAGAGGCCGCAGCAGCAGGAAAAGGGTAGGAAGCTCTGCAAAACCATGTGTATCACATTCAAAGCTTTTATTTGCTGTCATTTTAAAACCTCCAGGAAGCTTCCAAACAAACTTCACTGGAGAAAAACAGCTCATTGACTGCCTGGGTTTTTGTCTACAATAAATAACGTTCAGTTCTTCCTGCTTGGACTCATTTGTTTTACTTCCCTGTGGCTTTTCCTCAATACCAACCACTGTTTATTTGTATTCTTTAACACCATGAATCATCCCGTGAAGCAAACCATAGTTGACACAGGACTTTGACCTCGTTTACTTAGAGTAGGTCTGGGAGAAACTCCATGGCTTTAATGGGGTTGGTCTGTGGATGAAGGAGGGCAGCGAAGGTATTACCTTGCCCTCTTCGTTCTTCTTCCCCAGCAACGAAAAACCTCATTTTGCCTTCAAAAGCAATTATCCCGTCTCAGCAGAGAGCGTAAGTCAGTAGGAGACACTAACCCACAGGGTCTCAGTGTCACCTGCTGTCCCACCAGTCAGACGATGCCGCCTGCAGCTCCTGTATCCACGAGGGGCTTTACTAACACTACAATTCAAGCACAAACCTAAATCCAAACTCTCCTCCTTGGAGACACCACGATGACCTGCAGCGAAGCCTGGACCCCCATGGGGTGGCCCTGACCCTGTTAGCAGGAGGCTCTGCGGCACGGGCTTCCCAGGCAGCACGGATCCAGCCCACCCCTGCCGAGAACAGCAGCTGGGAAAGGGTGACAACTGATGAAAAACACACACACAAGTACCTGTGAAATACTGATTATATTTCTATGCTTTTATAGCAATATAATACTTCATATGGGAAACATACTTTCAAATATTTTAAGTTATCTGTACACCTACATAACCTGTTTATGGAACAGGAACACCTTGTTGCTGCTTACTTAAATCCATGACTTACCAGTCCCACAGCAACATAATAAATGCCCAGAATCCCGTGAGCTTTTCTTTTGTTCTGGAAACAACACACTCGGATAAAGCTCATTTTATAAACACTAGAATTGCATTGCAATATCTATATA
>NW_009195176.1:0-269 GCF_000690835.1 Fulmarus glacialis | reverse complement strand
TAGGGCCGGGGCACCCGAAATCTCTCAGCTATCAGGCCAGGACCCCCCAAACGTCCTGCTACAGGGCTGAGGCACCCCAAATCCCCCAGTTATGGAGCCAGGGACACCCCAAAGCCCCCAGTTATGGAGCCAGGGACATGCCAAATCTCCTACTACAGGACTGGGACCCCCCAAATCCTCCAGTTATGGAACCAGGGGCACCCCAAATCCCCCAGTTACGGAGCCAGGGACGCCCCAACTCTCTTGCTACAGGGCTGGTACACCACAAA
>NW_009195175.1:519-793 GCF_000690835.1 Fulmarus glacialis | reverse complement strand
ACCTCGCTCCAGGCGCCAGGGCACAGATCCCTGCCAGACCCCTCTGAGCAGGGCTGCACCCCAAAACCCAGCCCCGTACCATCAGAGGCCAGGCAGCAGGATGGCATTGCCAGCCTCACCCATCGGTGACACCATTGCCACCACGACCAGCCCACAGCCACCAGCCAATCTGGGTGCCCATCCAGTAGGGTCAGCTGGCATGGACCATGGCATCCCCCCTCCGAGTCCCCGGTGTCCCCCGGGCAGGGACGGGCACACATCGGGGCGCCGGCCT
>NW_009195175.1:0-228 GCF_000690835.1 Fulmarus glacialis | reverse complement strand
CAGGCTGCCGGGACATGCACCCGCGCACATGGATGCCCGCGCCTTGCACATGCGCATGCACACTCTGGGTGGCACCAGCACGGCACAGCACCATGTGCACATGCATGTGGCACTCGGGCACACACCCACATGCACGAACCATCCCTCCCGGTGTCAACACGCCGGGGAGCGTGCACGCGTGCAAACCCCAGTGCCCGGGGCTTGCGGGAGTGCAGGGAGGCTGGGGCC
>NW_009195174.1:1450-1701 GCF_000690835.1 Fulmarus glacialis | reverse complement strand
TGCAGCAGCCCTCAGGGCATCGTCTCCCCCACGCCGGCCAAAAGGCGCCAGCAGACCTTTGCAGCGAGCCCCGTTTGGGTCTGGGTAGGTGTTTCTTGGCCGTCCAAGCAGAACCTTTGTTTTTAAGCCCTCAATCAAACGGTCATAGACAGCCAGCTTGCGTGGCACTGGGATTATTATCCCCTTGGAGGAATAAAGTGCAGCATCGAGGCTTCTGGGATTCAAACCGATGGTTCCAGGGCTCTAGATAT
>NW_009195174.1:0-931 GCF_000690835.1 Fulmarus glacialis | reverse complement strand
TGCTTAAAAGCAGGAAGGCATTCCCTCCAGCAAGACAGCCACTACATCATGTGGGGAACGCGCTATGAAATAATGATGTACAACTGGCCTTGAGGCACTCTTCGCAGCTTGATTGGCCTCAATGGCAGAGGAATAACCGAGAGTTTATTGCTTCTCTTCTGGTGATCTTTACTCCCAGCTGTTTTCTCAGGGAGGCCTGGATCCCTGTACCTCATCCGAAGAGCCATGGGCTGCTGGCGAGGTGCTGAGCATGGCCGGTTCCCAGGATGGGGCCGTGGGTGGATCCCTGTGGGAAAATCCCCCTGACCTCTGCCCAAGGCAGGCGATGAGACCTGGGCACGCCTTGGATCCCTTTCTCGCTCCTCCTGCGGGTGCAGCGAGCTCCTGGAGCAGCACCCAGCACCCTTGGCTCCAGCACCCAACCGTACCGAACAGAGAGCACCCGGCTGCTCGCCCCTCCGCACCACATCCCCCTCACCAGCACCCAAACCAGCCGGCGTGCCCGCGGCTGGGTGCTGCACCTGGGCAAAGCCCCTGCGGCTGCGGCGATGCCCAAGAGCCGATCTCTGCCCACCGAAATCCTGCTGCCTCGCAGGAAAAGGGGGCAAAGAGCATTTTCACGCAGAAAGTTGTTGGCAATCCCCAGCTCCTGGGGCCGTTTGCAGAGGAGATGGTTGCAGGTGATTTTTTTCCTTTTCCTTTTGAGGAGCCGTGCTGCAAATAGCCTGATTTCTAAGATTTCGCTATCATTAAAATGTAAATGAAAACAGACACGAAAACAATCTGAATTTCCAGCCGAGTTGCTCTTGCTTAATATTCTACCCCGAAGGGGGATGTGCGGAAGCAACAACATTTCAAAGGGAATCATTAAAGAAGGCAGGCTCAAACTGCGTTTTCATCAGATACCGTGGCAGAGCCGAGCACTCGGGGT
>NW_009195173.1:0-12155 GCF_000690835.1 Fulmarus glacialis | reverse complement strand
GGCCCCGGCTCCGAGCCGGCAGCGGGCCGGGCCCGCCGAGCCGTTTTCAAACGCGGCGGCGCGACGTCTTACCCCGAACGTTTCTTCTAGCATCTTTGCAGAAGGGAGGAGGGAGGGGGCTGTGTAAGCGCAACACTAACTACCTGTAAAAGCAGTGAAGTTAAAACAGATCTTTACACCGAGTAGAAATCCACTAACTGCAAAGTAGATACGCACTAAATGTAAAGCAGTTTAAAAAAGCACTGAAAATTCAAGAGTGATTTTGAAAATCACATGACCAAAGAAAGCAAAATGAAAAGGAGAGAGTAACATTTTCCACATTATCAGAAAAGATGAAATCCTTTCACCAGAGAAAAAATGGAGGAAAAAAATCTAACCTTGAGAGAAATAAGGTGGAATTATTGACACTTGAAGTAGCAACCTACTCCGGTCACTGTTAGGGACACAGGTTTACAATGGACATGGCACAGAGGTTCCCACACTGAAGCAGTCATATCTGTGTCTGACAGACATACTAAAAGCTGAAAAAATCTGGTTAATACTCATTTAATTCTGGGTTTCTTGACAAACAAGAGATACTTTTGCTAAAAACAAATATTTAAAAGTAGTGAGAGAAAAAAAGAGATATTATTGTTTAATTCAATGAGGCAGTAAAGAAAGTTCTTTAATACTTTGCCTCAATTCCTTTAACTTTTTTTTTCAACTAACTGCCAGTGTTTTCTCCTTCATGTAGATTTTGTGCATGTGTAGGCACACAACAAGAAAAATGTCAACAAAATGCCAACAAAAATGTTTGTAACCTTGGGAGGAGGAAACTTGAAAAACTAACCTACCCACAGTAAAAAATTAGACCACAATCTTCTTGGATAAATAGTTCCCCTCCAGCTAGATCAGAGTTATCCAAAAGTTATGAGTACAACACATCAGATATTGTTTTGATATAACTCTTTAAAAGTAATTTAAGTGAGTTCATTCGTGTGTATTTCCTAAATATAATTAATGCCCTCAACATATCTTTTTAAGGTGAGCAAATAATACTATGCCCATAAAGAAATACAACATAAATCCTGATTTTGCAGACATACGTTAGTGCTTAGGTCTTGTGTAAGTGAGGAATCCCATCAGATACATTTATCCTGTTTAGGATAGGGGTATCGTTAGGGGTGTCCCACCGAGGGGACAAGCTGGAGCACCCACCACAGAGTGCCCTAGACAATTTCACACTGCATTGCATGGAATCTTCTTGGGAATGCTGGCTGTCCCGTGCCCCACTCAGTCATGTCCTTCTGGCATACTGCTTATATCTGTTACTCACCCTGCAGCCCTAAGAGCCACCACCCACCACCACTTTTTGGTGTCCATACCGATCTGACTAAATAAAAATGAAGCCCAGGCAGATCACTGAATTTCAAGGCCGATGAACAAGGGAGCTGCACACTCCACTGAAGCACAGGTAAGGGAAAAGGTGTGACTCAGTGTTGTCAAGTCAGACACGGAGCTCTGTAACTGTTCACCACTTTGGTCAGCGCTAAGGGAGACTCCAGTACAGTGTAAGCCAGTAAACTAGTACAGGTTCTGAGGGTGGAAGCACACCTACTTCTGGGCTGCTATCCCATCCCGTCCTGTCCAATCCCATCCTGTCCGCTGTGGAAGCTAGCCACATCATATCCTGTGTGGTATAGTAATTCAGGGTCAGCAGGTGCAACATTACCACAGTTGCTACAATCTGCAAAACAACCTACTGGTTAGTCTACCCCCTCATTTTTGTCCAAGACATCTAGGGTAATATTGCCTGGCATTCATGAGGCATGGCCTGTCTTCGTGTTTTGGGGACCAGAGACAAGACACACATTCTCATCCATCCATCATATCAGTTTTAAGGCACAACTGTATCATTTCATAATACTCCGAAGTCTTACTAATCTCTGAGGGCTACTCATAAGGATGGGGGCCAAGGTTGTGGTGCAAGCTCAGGGTTCCTTACTGTGTGCTCCATACAACCCCACTGATCCTTCCCAGAATTGGAAACAATACCTCAGTGCCCACCCATCCTGCAGGGAGGCTCTTGCCAGGATCCTCAGGACTTGCCTCCTTATTTCCTCTCAGGCTGTTGTGGTTTCCATGATTTATACTGCTGTAGCCACATGGCCATAATTTTTTAAGATGAAAAGCAGATACATCAGAGACCAAACAAAACTAAAAGTTTAGTGGAGTTAGGCTTGCCTTGGGTCCTCTATCCAAAGGGAGTAATCAGCCACTTAATGAACTTCACCTAATGTGCTACGTGTTACAAAATTCAGACAGTGCTACAGCTGCCTACAGGGTTTTCCCAGGATATCAAAATTTTCCGCTGGTTTTCTTGTTCTTACTGCCAAAGTATCCAGCTTGTCCTGCGGACACTGTATGCTGTATTAGCAATAGGACATTAAAATCTCAGTTCCTTTTGGCTTTGGCAAAGAAATGTTTTGGTTGACACTGGCTGACACAGAGGTGTACAAAGCCATCTAGCAAAACAAATGTATCACCAAAGGAATCTCTGTCTTCTTTCGGACCAAGTCTCTCTTAGCTGTCATGAGTCTATTCTACACCTGATTTCAGGCAGTGGGTACAAGCCATAGTTGTTTCATCCAGCAAACATTGTCTAACACTGTCCAGAGGCAGCTTGTCAACTTTGAGCAGCAGCATTAAAATCTTCTTCCAGCTTAATCTCTGTTTTCTCACAAACAATCTTGATGACCTAATACAACTTGGAGCACAACAGAGGAGTCCTTACTTTTCACAACATGGCCTGGTTAGCAGGAATAGGCTAGGGATGTGTATCCCCTCTTTAATGACAGTACTGCTGGGGTGATTGTTGCAACCTCTTGTGTGTACTCTCTTGCAACCCCCCTCTCCCTCACTTTTATTCCGACTTCAGCGTTACTTTTTATGTATCACTGTGTGTGGACTAAGCAAAGGAAAAATAGTTTTATTGGTGGGCAGATAAGTAGTCCCAAGATTTGAGTCATTTCAGTGGGTTTTCATAAAACAAATCATACTCACTCATTTGGTGTACTAAAGGTATCCTTATGCTGCTTACCTTTACTAATAGGCTACCCTGCATTAGGTACTCCATAGTAATTGTGTTTCAGGCTCTTAAACTAGAGGAAGGGTAATTTGTTTCATTGCTCTTTCACTGAGGGCAAAGTATTTTGAATTACCTTTTATTTAGTAGGAAAAGGAGCATGCATGTAGATATTGGCATTAGAAGCTTTGGCATGTCAACTGCTCTGTGGCAGCAATGGTAGTCCAGAAAGTGTTAATGGCAGGAATAAATATCTTCCCAGCTATTTCGAAGGGATCAAAAATGGCAACTATAAAAGCTTGCAGACTGAAAAAATGGCAAGGCTGATACTGAAGTAGTAGATGTTCTGAACCGATTTCGAAATAAATAAGAACTGCTTAATATATGGTTTCTGGACTTGAACCCTGAATGAGAGAAGCAAGGGAATCCAGGCCAGATAGCCTTGAAGGAAACAGGACAGAACCTGTGACTTCAGCCTGGGAAGAGCTCTAGGTCTGGATGCACTGCCTCCTGGACTTCGGGACTTGGCTTGCACGTTCTGAGCCAGGAACATCAATAGTAAGAGTTTGGGGAGAAAAAGGACTGTTGCTAACCACATGGTGTTTCCACGGGCACTGGCTTCGCTCTGTAAAGTTATGCTCTAAGCAAGATGACATTGTTTACATTGTAGTTTCTAGATGTTTAAGGAATTTGCTGGCTAGAATTCTGCAATCACAGTTTAGTTGTTTCACTCTGTCAGGGCTCTGCCCTGGCCAACCTGCCCACCCCAGCACCACGCACCCTCTGTGACAGCTCCCGGGCTCTGGGTCAGCTCAGGCCTGGGCACCCAAACCTGTCCTGAGCTATTTAAAAGTTGAACCCGTTCCCAGCCCAATTCCTGCAGCCCTGTCTTGCTGACTGGTTTTCCTGGGTAGACTCTGGACCTGTGTGGAAGGTAGCATTGTCTCTGGTCTTCTCTTCGGTCCTGTCTCCTTGTTAGAGCTTGGACCTACAGCGTAGTCTTGTCTCCAGGTGTCTCTTGCTCTTCTGGACCCTGGACCTGATTTGATTCCTTGCCTTGCTAGGACTGTCAATATCACCAACCCAATCCCGCTGAGATGCTGCAGGACTGTGTCCTCTTGGCAAGGTCACTGTCTGTGCTGTGGCCATGCTTGGCTCCCAGCTTGCTGTTCCTCCTAGAGCAGCCTGTCAGGGCTGAGGGCACTGATGAGCCTGACTGCCCCTGCCTGGCCTCCTCTAGGACCTCCCCCCATGCTGCCCACAGCCCATGACCCCATGTCAGCCCCCAGGGCTATCAGTCCCTGCTCCGGTGCCGCCACACTGGGGCTGGTCTCCAGCTCCCCACAGCCCTGCCCTGCCCAGCCATAGGCCCCGCTAAGCCAAGGCTGACACCCAGGCTGACATCCTGGACCAGCCTTGGCCAGTCCCAATCCCCAGGGAGGTGCCCAGTGCCTGGGGTCGGGGCTGCCCCAGAGCCCCCTGGCTGCTCAGCTCCTGGCTGGGCCGGCGGGACAGAATGGGCTGCCAGGCCCTGCGTGCTGCCCCGGGGGGATCCCCTGTGGCTCCTCGTGACTGGCCCTGAGGGAGCCGCTAGCCTTGCTGTGCCACGCTGTGGCTTCTCCTAGACACCTTCTGGTCCTTCTGTCCAACATTTTCCTGAACAGGCAGGCAGATAGTGGAACTAAAAGTACGTTTGTAAAGCTACAGATAACCCCAGGCTAGGGAGGTCTGTGAACTCTAGATCAGAATTTAAATTCAGAAGAGAAAAACACAAGTAGCTACATGCAATAAGACACACCCTGCATGGCAGAAAAATGGGAATATTGTGCAATTATTCCACTTTACTTTGCATTTATAGAGTGGTCTGGAATACTTTATGTGTCAAGAAAGAAGCAGACAAACTGAGGATTATTCACAGGACAGTAAGGAAAACAGGAGGTTTAGAAACATGACCTGTATTGAAGGAACGATGGAACACAAATTGCTTAGCTTAGTCAAGACCGCAAGTATTTTAGGCTGTAAAAAAGAACAATAATCAGTAGTTCTGACCACATCAGTTCTGAAAAGTGATGCATCTAGCAGCTTAGAGTGACTGGCAACTTTCCACGCCGTGTAGAACATTAATAAATGTTCCTTTTTTATACACTAAAAAATGTTAATGTATTAAAAGTATCACCAACGTGTACATCCACAATTATAAACATAATCCTGTATGCCCTGAGGATAGAGAAATGAAGCAGTTTTAATCAATTAATATGGCTTATGCTCTGATTCTAATAAGCAAATAGGAAAGAAAAATCACTTGTAAATCTGCAGTATATTGCAGATTTTTTTTTCCCTGATGCTTTTTCAAAGACCCCTGCAGGGTCCTATTAATTTAAACATGGCAAAAATTGACAAGCATATTTTTCACTGTTTACAGACACTCCCTCTAGTGACAGCCATGTTCGCTCATTTAGTACCTATCATCTCAAGCACTGCAAGGCTCAGAATTCCATTGTTTTGGGGGTGATTTTCAAAAAAGTAACATTATTCTCATCTGCCAGATTCGATGTGGTATCTCGGGTATCTTTGCACTGCTTATATGGTTTATACACAAATCAGATAAACCACAACAGGTTCTAACAAAGAAGCAATTAGCTCTAACTGGTGTTCCATACAAACTCCCCAAGGAATTACTAGGTATCAACAGTTAAATCTTGTAATATCTGTATGAGGAATTGTTCAAACTGGTAAAATAATTCAGTAAAGAGTAGAATAAAGACTTGGGGTTTTTTTCTGGTTAGTTAAGATGTTTAGCCATTCTAGACACTTGTAAGATATGCCAATTCCTACATGTTTCTCTTTCAGTATCCGAAATAATTTCTGGTCTGTCAGAAAAAATTACATTAGACACGCTGCTTTGACACAGCACCACTCATCAGACCAAGTGTCTGAATGGCTACATGAAAGAATGTTATTCTAGGTTCCTGAAGATTCATGTCTATATAACTAATTTATGTTCGACTTCAATAACAGGTAGTTATGGAGTTTTGTGGTTATGGAATCTTAAGGAACTCTTGTGCTTCTCCTTTTGCTTTATTTCATGAAAAAGCCATGAAAAAGCTGTGAAAATTGAAATACTCAGTTGGCTGAAGACTAAATAGGAGGTACTGCTGTGTAAAGCCTTGTAAAGCCTGAGGTTGTCAATTCTAAGAGTGCTCAGAGAGAACAGTAAGATGAAACTATCCCTTGGACTTAAGCCATTAGTTAAAGTAAGAACTGTGAAAGCTGTTTTCAGGCAGGTATATTTGTATCCAGAAAGGATTATAGAATCACAGAGTCACAGAACTGTTGAGATTGGAAGGGACCCCTGGACGTCATCTGGCCCAAACCCCTGATCAAGTAGGGTCACCTAGAGCCAGTTGCCCAGAACTGTGTCCAGACAAGCATGGAGACTCTACAACCTCTTTGTGCAACCTGTGCCAGTGCTCGGACACCGTCACAATTAAAAACTGTTTCCTTATGTCCAGACAGAAGTTCTTGTTCATTGTGCCCATTGCCTCTTGTCCTGTCACTGGACACCATCTTCTTTACACCCTCCCTTCAGGTATTTATATACATTGATGAGATCCCCAAGCCTTCTCTTCTCCAGGCTAGACAGCGCCAGCTGTCTCAGCTTTTCCTCATGGGAGAGACATGCCAGTCCCTTAATCATCTTAGCGGCCCTCAGCATGTTAGTAGCTCCCTCAGGTGCATCCCACCAGGGCCCATGGACTTATGTATGTTCAGTTTATTTAAGTATTCTCTAAACTGATCCTCTTCCACTAAGGGTAAGTCTTCCTTTCTTCAGACTTTCCCCTGGGCTTTTCTTCCTCCAGACACTCCTCCTGGTCTCTGAGGTCTTGGATTCCTAAAAGCCACTCTTGCAAGCAAAGACTGAGGCAAAGAAGGCATTCAGTACCTCAGCCTTTTGCATGTCCTCTGTCACCAGAGCCCCTGCTCCCATTTAGCAGTGGGCCCCCATTTTCCGCAGTCTTCCTCTTGCTGCTTATGTACTTATAGAAGTCCTTCTCATTGCCATTGACATCCCTTGACACAGAATAGAAGATAGCTTCTTTATTTACAATTACAAGACCTTTTCTTCCTGTCTCCATTTATCCTAAAAAAGCCTCAGGTTTTTTTTCTCAGGCTTATATTGCCTGTGCCTCTTCATCTAAAGTCAGCTTTCTTGTCACCTTTGTCTGATTTTATTCTGCTCTGCCTGCATGTCTTGCATAGGCATCTACGCTCAGAAATAACACCCAGCAAAAACTTATCTGCCCTCATAATTCAGACTTCAAACAGATCTTGCACTTTTCTTTGACTTGGGTCATGGCACATGCCTGCTTTGATATGGACACCAGCATGTTTAATAGAGGAGCTTGACTGTTTACTACAACAATCATAAATCAAAACCGGCTTTTAAGCTCACTGACTTAGGTGACAATTCATCTAGCCCACAGTGCTTCTCTTTCTTGTGCGTCTATGATACCTGTTCATAAAAGAACTCATTTTCTGAGCCCAGTAAATGACAAATCTTTAAGCCAGTTACCTATTTATTTAGGGATGTCTTATCTTTTCTTTTTGATAGCCTTCTGAAAGAAATATCTAAACAATCTCCTGAAAGCCACAAGAATAATGACTTGTTATGGATGACAAGTAGTGTAGCATGAAAAGATACCACTAATGACAAATCCAAGAATTTAAAAATCTCAATTTAAGCCTAAAAAAAAGAAATTATTAAAATTATTAAAAAAAAAGTTATAGTCCTCCTCATGGGGACAAACTTTTTAGCAGGGCCTGTTGCGACAGGACAAGGGGAATAGTTTTAAACTAAAAGAGGGTAGATTTAGACTAGATATAAGGAAGAAATTTTTTACGATGAGTGAAACACTGGCACAGGTTGCCCAGAGAGGTGGTAGATGCCCCATCCCTGGAAACATTCAAGGTCAGGTTGGACGGGACCCTGAGTAACCTGATCTAGTTGAAGATGTCAACAGCAGGGGAGTTGGACTAGACGACCTTTAAAGGTCCCTTCCAACCCAAACTATTCTATGATTCTATGATTGTATGAAATTTCTACCCTTAAGGTCTGTGTCCTCAGGCTCCCTATAAATTTATTTTTATATATAGCAATGTAATGGCTCATAATAATCTTTCCTTTTTAAAAAAAAACAATGATCTTTCTGAAGTATGAGTCAAGGGGCACAACAGCATTAATCAAGCAGCACTAGCCTTAAGTAGTAAGACCACACTGGCCTCTCTAAAGGCAAGCACTGTCAACTGATTGTCTCAACACAGCACTTCAGATAACAGAATGCTGGGATACGTATTTTTTATTTCATATAATAACATGAAAGTGTTCTGTGCTTGTAAAGTTAAACAATTCTTTAGAAGTCTGTCTAGTATAGTAGTTTATTATGCATAGTTAAATCATTGATTTCTCATGCATACTCATTCCAAACTTAATAGATGCTCTGTAGCAATCCTATGCGCTTACGTTTAACAGCCTTATGACAAAGTAAATAAAAAAAATTCATCACAGTACCGTTCAGCTTCAAAAAAGAGAGTTACAGAAATATGAAGAATTGTTAAAAATGCTAAAAGGGGCAGACAAGGGAGTTACCTTGCATGCCTCATGGTGAATCTTTAAGGACACCAAACTGCAAGTGCATACCTAGTAAGTAAGGCTTTGAGAATGGTATAAGAAAGCCAGCGTTGTTAACACTAGGATAAGGTCAGTTCTTAAAAGCAAGAAATCATCCTTCAAAAAGTTACTGACATGTTTTAGGGTAGAACACAAAGTTTTCTCTCAAATTCTAGCAGGCTAAATGGAAAATACAGTAAAACGAGCTTAAAAGCCATCGAGGAACAATTTGTGAAAAACAAAAACTAATAATCCCTCTTCAAATGCAACAAAACAAGGAATGCTGCCAGAGTCTGTAAGACTGGTAGATGAATTAGCATATAAAAGGAGCTTGTAGAGGAGATAAAGCCATAACCCAAAAATGAATGATATTTTGTTTCTATGCTTACTGTAGAAGAGCTCGGAGAGGTTCTCAGACTGATACTTCTTTGTGGACAGATAAATTCAACTTGAGAAAAATAACCAGTCAAAATTTTATTTACTTGGTGATTGAAATAGCAGAATTAGTGACTGTGGTGTACTTCTCAATTAAAAGCTTTTTTGTACCAGAGGACTAATTCATATTATGCTAATATTTAGCAGAGATTCTAAGGACAATAAAGGAATTTCAGATTCAGAGAATACAGATTACAGAATCCAGAACACAGAATGACAAAATCCAGAATCAAAGAATACAGTTTCAGCGCTGACAACTATAGTGGGTACATTAGTAGAAACTATAATAAAGAATAAAATTAATGGATGCATGTATAAATAAGATCTTTGGAGGAAGAGTCAAAACAGCTTTTTTGAAAGACAGACGTTCTTCATATATTTTGGAAGTCTTCTGAAACCATCAACAGAACTTTAGATACACTTTACTTTTTCAAACAGCCTTTAGCACAGCCTTCAGCACAGCCTTCAGCAAAGGCCCTTAAATTATGCAGCCATAGAGTAGAAAGAAAGCACTTTTTCACACATCCAGAAGTAAACTTCCAGAAATCATTGCCAGGAGGTTGGGGAGGCAGACAGGATTATACAAATTTAGGGGCTACAGGCCTGTAAACAGATACCAAAGGAAACAGTCCTCTTACAAATGTCCTCTGACATGACAAATGTGGATGCTGGAGGAAACTACAGAGCGGGTTAGATCACAGGAAGTAGCCAGGTTCATGTGCTCTCTAAATAGCACCTCCTGTTGTCACTGTTGAATACAGTATGCTGGGCCAAATGGATCAGCAGGGGATTTTTTATGTTCCTATCTGGACATGGTAACAAATACATGCACACAAATCTTAGTCCTCTCCCTGCTCTAAAGAAACGTGCAGCAAAAAAACCCGTAATGCATCCATCTAGTCTGGAAATCAACATGCATACGTACCAGGAACAGATTTTACTGAGCTGACAGTTCATCACACTGGTAAATTAGCAACCCTCATCAACAACCCTATCACACTTAGCCTGTTCCCTCTCTGTTCCTTGAATTTTGAAGGGAACAGAGGACACCAGAAGTCTGCACTAAATATGTTGTGTAAAAACCACTGTGAGCTTCAAGCAGTTTGTTACCTTACACTGAATCACTGAATCAACTGAGTCTGAAAACATCACTGGCCTGCTGCTTTCTTCTCTGTTGGGAGGGGTGGGATCTTGATAGTTTGGATCTTTTTCAGCAAAGATGTACACAGTCCAGGAGTCTTGGCATACATGCCTGCTTACATGTTTTCTGTAACAGTCTTTAGTATTTCACTTTTTATACCAAGCAAGCTTCGGCTGGATGAGGATGGGAAAACTATGTATTAGTCAGTGGCATAAGCCTTTTTCATATGTGAAAGAGTTACAATGTTTGTGGTAATGCTGCAGCTGACAACGTAGCTGTGTGCAAAAATAGCTGTCTGAAGCACTGGAAGCATCTGCTTCCTTCTGTTACAACATTAGACCAATATATACATAGATAGCAAGTGCTGTTTGCTGACTAGCTACTTTCACAGCTGATATATGCATGGTTAGCATGGTCTTTAGGACCGGTGGCTGTGCCTGGTTTGGCAATCTCAGGCATTGGCATCAGCTTCCACTGGAACGTTGTGTTGATAGCAAGCTAGATGTGCTCACACTCAGCATAGATACAAATACACGTCTCATGTACGCACCAGCCACATCCAGGACACACCCCTTACTCCTTCATCCCCTTGTGGTGGCCTGAGAGAGGCTACTAGGACAGGAAAAGAAATCTGCTCATGGATGAATTCTGGGAGTCTATGGAGAAGCAAGCCCACTGCCAGGTGCAAAACCAGGAGGAGAAGAAATCACTCAGAGAACTCAGGAATATTCAGGGCCTGTCTCCCAGAGACCACCATAAGCAGCCTTATGAGATGGGACTGAGCAGAAGCCCTGACTCTCACCCTGCCTTTGGACCTGCCAGTACAACCTGACCATGCTGCAGTTTGCAGAGGAAAGGCCAGGGCAATGGTCATGCATTGGAAGCTGGGGAAAACTTATTTCTTCACTAATTATCCACCAATGCTTCAGCTCACAGTGAGGTAAATTATATCATTACATTCCTGTTCTGTGTCTCGCCTGCCTTCAGCTCAGATGACGATAACGCCTCTTGAGCATGACCACAAACCAAAGACACACAGCCATTGCCTGGGCTGTTGGTGGATGCTGCCAATATGGGGGGGGCATGGCTCACTCCTGAAGTGTCTTGTAATCATATGGCATGCAAGCATGTCTGCCGTATTAGAGATTTGTGGGTGAGTAAATGAAACAGTCCTGAGGGATAGGAATGAAGGTAGGCAGTATGGATTGTCAGCCACACTTTATTACTGTGCTCAAAGGCCAATGGTCACTCCCTGGAGTGGATCCCAGAAGCAATATAGACATATCTGTATAAAAAAACCAACCCACTGCATTTACCTTGGCCTGCGTGTTCACCTACAGGGGATTTGCAGCCAAATATTCCAGTGATTTTAGGACTACTGCCAAGTTCTGCCCAAGTTTCAGAGGCCCAGGCGATGTTACCTGTGATCACTCACAGCATTCTTTACCCCTTTTCTCTCTTCAAGGCCAGTCGGTGTAGCAGTCTGTGGTATTTGGTCGTTTTTACTGCACACAAGGCTAACAGATACATTCATGAATAGGGAGATGCCTGGCTTAAAGAAACAAGAAAAAGTCAAGAGATAGTAATGGAGACGTCTTCCTTGTAAAAAACAATTGTTTTAAGTCGCTCACACACTCCTTTTCCCAGCGGATCGGCCAGGTGTCCAGTCTCCTCATAAGCGGAATATACACACCTGCTTTGCCAGGGCAACAGCTTTTATTTCTGCTCTTCATGTTTATTTAGCTGTAGTGTTTGTAAACGCCAATGTGTATTTTGTAAGGGTTTACCTTTTAAAAACTTTTATCAACACCAGTGTACGTGACCGACTTCCCGCCGCTGCCCTCACC
>NW_009195172.1:439-935 GCF_000690835.1 Fulmarus glacialis | reverse complement strand
GACGCTAGCCCCCCTGCGCCTGCTGCGTGAGCCCTGGCACGCCAGCCAGGGCAACCAGAGCAACACCACGGCCAGGGCCGGCAGGGGCTGGTGCCAGGGGCTCAACATTCCCAACGAGCTCTTCCTCACGCTGGGGCTGGTGAGCCTGGTGGAGAACCTGCTGGTGGTGGCCACCATCCTGAAGAACAGGAACCTGCACTCACCAACGTACTACTTCATCTGCTGCCTGGCCGTCTCCGACATGCTGGTGAGCGTCAGCAACCTGGTGGAGAGGCTCTTCGTGCTGCTGATGGAGCACGGCGTGCTGGTGATCCGCGCCAGCGTCATCCACCACATGGACAACGTCATCAACATGCTCATCTGCAGCTCCGTCGTGTCCTCCCTCTCCTTCCTGGGGGTCATCACCGTGGACCGCTACATCACCATCTTCTACGCCCTGCGCTACCACAGCATCATGACGCAGCAACGGGCCATGGTGACTATGGCCAAAGTCTGG
>NW_009195172.1:0-294 GCF_000690835.1 Fulmarus glacialis | reverse complement strand
CCGCAGCATCTCCAGCCAGCAGAAGCAGCCCACCGTCTATTGCAGCAGCAGCTTGAAGGGAGCCGTCACGCTCACCATCCTCCTGGGTGTCTTCTTCATCTGCTGGGGGCCCTTCTTCTTCCACCTCATCCTCATTGTCACCTGCCCCACCAACCCCTTCTGCACCTGCTTCTTCAGCTACTTCAACCTCTTCCTCATCCTTATCATCTGCAACTCGGTGGTTGACCCCCTCATCTACGCCTTCTGGAGCCAGGAGCTCCGGCGGACGCTGTGGGAGGTGGTGCTGCGCTCCTG
>NW_009195171.1:3282-6250 GCF_000690835.1 Fulmarus glacialis | reverse complement strand
TACATCTCTGTTGCCAGCAGTGGAAGTCTGTCACCCCTTGTCCTGAGCACCCCTCGGGGAGCTCTGCTTCTCCTTAAGGAAAGAGCAAGGAGGTTTATGCGGCACCTCTCAAACAAGGTCTGTTGGCTGCCAGTGCCGGGAGGATGGAGCCGAAGTGCCTTGGGGTCTCGGCTGTGCCCCTCGCCTGTGCTGCGCGGGCTCATCACCTGCCTCTCGCTGGCGACCTACCTGCGGTCAGACTCTGCGGGTGTTTGAAATAAACCTTCTGAGATGTAACCCCACAGGGCAAAGCCCGTCCTGACACCTCAGCCAGCCAGAGAAAAGCAGTACACATCGTACAAATCAGGAACAAGTATTTACCTTTCCCGGAGCTTCATCATCTCCACTTCGCATCCTCGGCAGCGGGAGGAGCTGGGCTGTTGGTGCCGAGCTGTGCTGGAGCCACGGGTGCCAGGCAGAAGGACCAGCTCCTCGTCCCACCGTGGGCTCCGCTCTCTGCTCAAGGCTCTGGGCGTAACTCCCAGCCCCCAGCCGCCGTCCCAGTGAGCCCTGTTCCTCCTCCACGGATTTATTTTCTTAACATTACAGTGACTGAAACAAACAGGAAAAACCCCGCCTGTGAGGGTGGTGGGAGAACTTCCATCAGCCCTCTCCCCGGAGCGGTTGCGTAGGCAGGGACATGGTCAGCAGGAGTTTGCTGGCAACGACCGGCCGGGCCCTTTGGTTGAAGGTGTCCCTGCTGAGCCGGGAGCACGGCAAACACAAGCACCTTTCAGAAGTTCCCCACATTAAAGGTGAGTATTGGTGTGACATGTTAAACTGGACCACGTTAGCAAACACAGCTCCAGCAGTTATTTTTCATGCATTTCTCAAACCAGAATCCTGATATAGTTAAAAAAATAAATCACTTAAACATATTATAACTGGGGGGGGGAATGGAGGGGATGGACCCTACTGAACTCCAGAAATGCATTTAAAACTCTTTAGCCTAAAATATCTACACATTAAAATGCCAAGAAAAGAAGTACCAAAGCTGTAAGCTCTCAAAAGCCCAAGATCAAAGTGCCATCATCTTTTAATGTAAACCTTTTGTTGCATCAACAGTCTTAAGAGGGATGAGAGACATCAAAATAAAAACTGAGACAAACTGTGGCTTTGTAGCTGGTTTTTGTTTTAGTCTCTTCTCTCAATTTGGGCCATGAAATAGGTCAGCTCCATTACTGATCAGCCTTCCCACAAATATTTAAAACAAATTGAATTGCACACCCAATACCCATCACAATTACGCCAGGCACAATAACTAAATTAGCAATTCAACAAAATAATTGGAAATGCGATTCTCTCTATTCCACAGCCTCCCTCAGGGGTTTGGCCGATCTATGGGGGGAAAACTCTGCTTTACTAATTCTGCAGCTAATTAGAGACACACTTGTAAATGAAGTTGTTTGTCTGAAAGTTGAAATTCTTTGCTGTTGTTGGGTTGGGGAGAGGATTAACACAACCCCTCTGTCCCCCCATCGCACACATAATTCCCCAATACACCTTCTAGTTGCTGTGCAATGTTTTGCAGAGGTATCATGCCCATTTGTGTAGATAGTAATTAGCAGCTGTATCATGAATTAATAAAGAATTAATATTCTGTTGGGGGGGGGAATATCTCATTTGCTGTTAATTGGCAGCATTAGGAAAACAGTGGAAATCATCCCGGTTATCAGTGCCCTTATTAAACAGCACTAGAAGCATCTGACCATGCCACAGCCCCGCAATATCCGACGCAATCGCTCTGAACCTGCCAGAGCGGCTGGTGCTGCTGCTGGGGCACCCGCGCCCGGGGAGACGGGGCAGGAACTGGGTGAGCAGAGCCTGCCCCAGTTTACCCAGACTGGGGGGTAACGCACAGTCCAGCCTCCTCCTGCACACGCGTAACCCCCTCCCTGGCTGAGCGACCGTCCTTTGTGCATCCCGGGGGCTGCGAGGGTCCGGGGCTGTCGCCGGGGCCGTGCGAGGTGCCCACCACCGCAGCTGCGTGTGAGGGCAGAGCTGCGGAGCCGCTGGCTGCTGGACACGGGCACATCGGCACTGGAGCCTCTCCGGGCAGTGGCTGTGACAAGTTGTTTCTCAGGGATTACACAGGCTGCATTTCCTCCTGCAGCACATTCAGATCCGGGCGAGGGACCATTTTCATGCCAGGAATAAAGCGCTGCCCTTACCAGCAAGGTCAGCAGATGGAACAGCGGCCTCATAAGCTGACGCTGCCGGCCCAGGTTCTCCCCGTGTCTCACACTACCCAGGTGGTGGGAGGGTGGCAGGGAGAAAAGCCTGCTTAAACACTGATAAGTAAATTCAAAAGCATGCTTAGTAAGGCTTTGACTCTTATCTCTTCAAACAATACAAACGAGAAGTTATCACATTTAAAGTGTTTCGTATTACCCTTTTAACTTTACATCCAGTGCGCTCTCAAAAAAAAATGAAGTGCCCTGCTGCTACAAGTTTAAAGGACACAGAAGTCAAACTGGAAGGGGTGGGTACAGCTGCAGCGTGTGCCGCCAGCGCCCCAAGCCTCAGCCGCAAATGGAGGCCAGAGAACTTGCCAGCACAGCAAACCCCAAAGTAGGGACATGGTGCTCTCTGTTAAACATCCTTAATGCTTGCTCTGACAGTGCGAGCAGCATGAAACCATTCCACCGACACAAACTTTGGAAGCAGCTAATTTACTACCCTTGATGCCTTTCAGAATTGTGGTTAATTAAACCATGAGATTTTAATGATGTTCGAAGACGACACGGCTTTGCTGCTGCTCAGGAAATAAGTGCAGGTACAGTCCAAGGGATGGGGACACACGTCTTGACTCTTAGCATGCGGTTTGTGCCAATACGGCGCGGTGGAAGGTGCCGCCGTGTCGCGCTGGTTTCTGCCCTTTGCTGGAGAATCGGACTTGACGGGGGGGCATGGACGCAGGGACAGGACG
>NW_009195171.1:0-3147 GCF_000690835.1 Fulmarus glacialis | reverse complement strand
CTCGCTAACGAACACAGGATTGCTCACCACAGCCTGGCACAGGTGTCTTGCAAATCAGCCCTTCCCCGTAGCCGTGGACCCTTTGGGCCCTTCTCCCCACAGCTCCCCAGGTGGTGCTTTGCCTGTGACTCTCGCAGCTTGCGAGCTGCACAGGGCGGGTGAGCATCGCTGCGGTGCTCTTTGCTGTACAGAAGGTCATTAGTGGGATCCTGAAATAGAAAGGGCAGCGGAGAGGAGACAACCATTCTGCCTGGCAAATTTTGACCAGAGAGCTGCGAGCTGGAGGGGGACGGGAGAAATCAATGCACTTCCCTGAGAGCTGCAGCTACTGCTTTGCTGCAAGCGAGTATAAAGATTTATTCATCCATGATACATATGTTTTCCACACAAAGTCAATACTCACCTTGGCACTTATTTTCTAAAGCCAAGAAAAAAGTGCTACATTCTTCCACAGGGCAGTGAGCCTGCCCCCGCTGCCGCCTCTCCCCACATTGATCGAGCGGGCGAAAGCCCAGCGCCACGGAGGAACAGGGAAAAGAAGAGCTCCGATGGCTTCATGGGGCTGGCAGCTCCCCCCGGCACAGCCAGCGCTGAGGCACCGGGCCCGCGGCTGCCTAAAGAACAGGCGAAAATCCAGGTAGTACTCTCGGGCGCACTGGTCAGTGGTGCAGCGGGTCGGAGGAGCTGGGTTTAACGACATTATCGCACTTTTTCTTCCCTGCTTTAAGAAAAAAAAAAAGTCATAAAAGAAACCTGGGGTAGCGCACTGCCCAAAGAAGTATTTCTGTAGCTGGTGACTGGCCCCTCGCCTCACACGGCCTGGGCTGGCCCCAGGCTGCTCTCTGCAGGGGTGGCGGAATTCAGCCAGAACTGCATCCCTACACAGGTGCGCTTTTTTTCCCTGCTTTTAAACCCAGGATTTCACGCACCAACCACTGCTCAAGCCAAATCTCTGCAGCTGAGCTGGTTCTCCCTTGCTGTGGTGGACTCCTTGCTCGCTCCATACAACGTTGAAGGTATTGGGATGCTATTTACTGGAAGCAGGTGATTAGAAGAGAGACTTAAATCTGTAATGATGAGGGGCAAAAATGATTAATTAATATCAGCTCTGCAGACAGCTCCAGGGATGCAGTGAAGTGCAACAATGCAGCTAGAGAGTCTCCTAAGGGGGAAAAAAAGGGAAAAAAAAAAAACCAAACCTGAAACTGTGTTGCAGCACGCAGCGTTTCAAGCAGAGGCAGGGCCGGGGAGCAGCACGGCAGGAGCAGAGGGGAAGGGGTAATCGCTGCCAGGAGACACAAGGTGGGATCGTCTGCTCCTGCGCGCTGGGCTTCGTCTGCCGGGGAAGCGCGGGTCGTGGAGTGGGCTTCCCTCCTGTTACATACTTAAAAACAGAATGTATTTTTATTTAAGCTTAATAAGAAAATATAATATAAAACGTAAAGTTGGCCACTGAAAAGCTGGTAAGCTGTAACTCATGCAGGGGAAAAAAACCAAAAAACCCCTTGTCTTACTAAGAAGTTCAGAAATGGGGCTTTTCAGTTGGTGAATAAAAACGTAAATACTTTAGCAAGCCTTTCCATTTTCGTGATGCGTGCTGGGCATCATTAAAACAGCACCCACTGCAGCAGCCGCCCTGCGCCTGTAGGAGCCGGGGAAGCAGCTCAGCTCAGTGCTGCGCCCACAGCACCGTACGGACGCTCAGAGACACGAGGCCCCTGCAGACGCTTCCCCGAGTGGGCCCTCGCGGGGAGAGGGGCTCATCTCACCAGCGCCCCGATCCCTGTGAAACGGCCGCACCACGTCTGGCCGGGGGATGAGCTCCAGCTGCACAAGAAGTTTCCAGCCCCAGTCCCACAGCGCTCCTGACTCTCCACCTTTAAAACTCCCCGCGTGTTTTGGCTGTTTGCTGCTAGCTCCGCTGCTGCTCACGCAGCTCTGGCTCTGCCCAGAGCGTCACTGATGATGCCAGTTAAATAACACTGTGCTGGTGGGGCTAAGAGAGGCCGTGGCTGGTGGTACCTCTTCTGCACTGATCACACTCGGACAATCAGTTTACAAAGCATTTTAATTAGATCGCACAAAACAAAGGCAGCGTAGTTCATGTGGTCGCAAGCAACGGCCACCTTACACACATATATATGCACATATTATTTACGCAAGATAACCTCCATTTCAGATTGATCACAGCAGGCTAACAAATTCCCCTTACGGGGATTTAATTTCCGGCTTCTGACCTTTGGATATAAAAACCCCACAAAACCCCTCAAGTGAGTCATCTCCTCTGGCCCGTTTTACATCCGTGCTGGCATCCTTCAGCAGTGTGTCATGGTGATGGTGAAGACAGGACGGCTCAGAGTCATGATCAGCAGAAATAATTAAGTGTACAGGATCAATGCTGGACTGAAAAATTCACCAATATGTTCTAATTGCAGAAATATCCCCAGATGTAGCCCCATGTTGTGCTCATCACCAGTCAGCAAATGTCCCTGTGTGCAGTGAGCGCTCATTCAGAAATGGGAGTGTGAACTGGGAGCTCTGGCTGTCTGCAAGGGAGAGCACCTTTTCTCTGTTTTAAGGCCGTGTTAATTATGTAAATGACATTTAAATCCTCTTGACTCCGTGAAAAATAAAGTCACACATTCCAGATATGCAGCCAACGACCAGAACAGCACGCTTAAACACTCCCCCCGCCCCAGTCCCCCAAACAAAACTCTCTAAGGATTTAATACAAACGTGGTGACCTGATTGCAGGGGGCTGGTGGTCCCTGCTGGTCTGAATCGCGAGTCCCTCCCCCCGGCAGAACACTGTGCCCGTGCTGAGCAGACTGCAAAATCAAGGTCAAGAATTTAAAGAGAATAGTTAAAAATGGATTGTCTTTGGGAGGAAGCAGAGTTCATTTTAAAGCTAGAGAGGAGGGCGTTTAGCCAAGCTAAATGTCTCCCCCCCACTCTCCTTTCTCAGCCCGTGTGATTTAGCAGTAGCCGTACTTGCTGTTCCTTCAGCGAGGTTTTTAGCAACAGACCAGCTGGAGAGGCCTCGCTCCGGGCGCTCCCGGGCAGCGCTATCGCCCACAGGAGGCAGGGCCGGCAGCTGCCCGGCCCGCGGAGATGGCACCAGACGGGGCAGTGCCCAGCGCAGGGACC
>NW_009195170.1:0-7085 GCF_000690835.1 Fulmarus glacialis | reverse complement strand
TGATTCTATTATTCTATGATTCTATGATTGATCTGCTTTGCTAGGAGGTAAGTCTGAGGTTTTCAGTCTTTTATCTGTGGTATGCGGAAATCTGTAGGCCATGTTCAAAGTTGTCAGTTGTATTAAATTTGCAGAACTAAATTCCACAGTTGTCTTGGAAAATATTTAGAGGTCTTTAGCTGAAAAAGGTTGCAAATCATTGCTTCACAAATGCAACTCCATGATATGAGGAAAAACCCATCATTATTTGAGTAGAGAGCACTCTGACTGATCTCCTTTTCTACTGACAGAAATCATGGAATCATAGAATCATTTAGGTTGGAAAAGACCTTTAAGATCATTGAGTCCAACCGTTAACCTAACACTGTCAAGTCCACCACTAAACCATGTCCCTAAGCGCCACATCTACATGTCTCCAGGGATGGTGACTCAACCACTTCCCTAGGCAGCCTGTTCCAATGCTTGACAACCCTTTCGGTGAAGAAATTTTCCCTAATATCCAATCTAAATCTCCCCTGGCACAACTTGAGGTCATTTCCTCTTGTCCTATCACTTGTTACTTGGCAGAAGAGACCAACCCCCACCTCGCTACAACCTCCTTTCAGGGAGTTGTAGAGAGTGATAAGGTCTCCCCTCAGCCTCCTGTTCTTCAGGCTGAACAACCCCAGTTCCCTCAGCTGTTCCTCATAACACTTGTTCTGAACAAGGATTACTTTATTCTGTATGCCACAGCACATCTCAACATATTTTATATATCCTATAAACAGAAATGTAATCAATATGTTAATTCTAGTATTATGATAATGAATAGTCGATGAAGAGGAGAGATGCAATAAAGTGCAGTTTTCTTTTTATCCTGACCTTTATCTGTTCAGTTGATTGACATCCATAAATACAGACAGAGAACTGACAATAATAAAACTTGAGATGGGTCCCTCAGAATAAATAATGGCACTAGTAGTATAGTATGAGCTGCAAGTAATTGAGACCAGCATCTGTAAAGCTTATGTGGTACTATCCATGACAATGGAAAAGAAGAAAGATTACTAAAAATTAAAGACGGATTTTTTTTTTCTTCTCCTTTACTTAGTGTTGCCAATAAGTGGTAGTATCAGCAAAAGTTAGCTGAATACTTTTTTATTCATTAGTTATGACAGTTATTCTTTCAGTGTCTATTCAGGTGGTTCATGAAATAATGAGCTTGAAGTTTAAGCAAATGATTGTAAACACCACAGAAGTGAAGGGAGAATTAATTGCTGGATATTCAGAACTATTTTTAGGACAATATAGGTATAAAAAACCCCAATGATATCACATTCTATGTAATGTAGCAAAGTCAGAAAAAAAGAATTCTCTTGTGAAACTGGCAGAAAAATGGAGGGTGGGAAAAGAAGTGATAGATATACTAGGAGTGGCATCAGGATTACTTTACTGGAATAAGTACAAATTTAGATCCAAGGCTTTGTATGGCGCTGCTGATGTTTGCTGCAGATACGTACCACTATAGGATTAAGAGGTCTTCAGGAATCTCTCTTCTTTTCATAATCTACCCTGCTCTTCCTATCCCCTGTCTTATTTAGTCTTCAGACTTCTTCAGACGTCTCCCTTGTTCCTCCACATTCCTGCCTCTAAGATCCTTTCTTTGCTTCAGAAAACTCACTAGGATCATTAGACATGCATGCACCATTTGCTTGCTTCCTCAGTAAGTGCCTTGGAAGCCAAAATAAGACGGATAAGAACTGAAAAAGGTACTGAAGAGGATTTAGAGTTGAATTTAAGCTTTCTGATACAACATTGAATAAGCCTCCAGTTGTTCATGGTCCAAAAACCTCTTTGGTTTTCTCAAATCTGTCCTTTTTATGGCACCTAAAACTCTGTACAAAGGAATATGGTAAACATCAGCTCTTCTCTTCTTTGCCAGGTATTTTTCTGTGTTTCAGTGTGCCCCTTTTCCCACTCCCACCCCCCATCCTAAGACATGGGGAACAAGGCCAACTTACTGGTGCTCTCATGAGGTGCAAGGGGGTCACTGGCAGGTAGCTGCTAACTCCAGGGTTTAGAAGCACTGAGACTGGGAGAAAAACCCCAGAGCATTTCTTGCCCTTCTTTGTCCTATTTCTCAGATTCTTTGCAGGAGAATGGTTTCTATCCCAGCAATTACTGCCTCTGGGTTTTTTGTTTTCCAGTCACAGCTCTGGAACTGCTGATGAGCCAAAATCTTCTTAGCCGCTCCCAGTAATGCAATCTGTTGTTTATATTTAAAATTATTTTAATTGTCTAATTAGCATTTAATCACCTAAACTTTGGTCTTGTGTTCTGGGTTTTGATGAGTTGTGTATATTCAGTTTTGCTCTCACTTTTTTCCTACATGTAGTCTAAGAACGTGTTTAAAATGTGCTGAAAACTTCTATTTCCTTTTAGAACCATTTAAGTATCTTCAGCTACTAACTGAATTTAAAATTTCAGTAATAGTATTCTTTTTGAACACACAAAAATCAGATCTGAACTGGAGAAAGTCAGCTTATTAATGCGGTAATAATGTATTATTAGTAGTTTGGTCATGGTTAAGTAATTAGTAGTTTCGTTATAGTTGAAGATAAAAGAAAGGGAAAGGCTGGGAGGAAGTGTCTTTCCAAAGCCAACTGACAAGAACTAACAAGCTTTGGCCGTAGGAGGTTGCCTGAGGAAGGATAGCTTGCCATAGAGCATGTCTATACTTTCCAATTATATAATTCAGCCTAATAGTTCTGGTAACATATTGAGTATGCATCCCATTGGGATAAAAACAATTCACATGCTGTTTCTTGGTTGTGGACAAATAAATATCGAAGAAAGAAAGACATCATAAACCCAAGCAAATGCTGTTTATTGAAATAATGTATTTTAGTTTTCTGGGGCTTTTTTACTGCTCTTGTTCCAGATAATACATCAGAGCAGTAATCAAACTGACGGGACACAACAGTTTCCTCACCAATCAATTGTGCAGAGATGACTGTAGAGAAAGGTCAGGCTGTGGCTGGAGCCTATGCTGGTGCTGGGAACCACTGTCCCTTTGCCCAGGTAAACATGCTTAGAGGCCCAGGTCACCATGACTTCTCCATTATGTCCCTGAGTCTCACAGGGCTTCCAGCAACACAGAAGAAAGGGGTTGCAAAAGCCGTCTCCTGTCTGAGCTGAGGAGCGGTGCTGCTTATAGTCCTGTACCAACTAACACTAATGCTCCTGAGGATGGGTGCTGCTCCTCTGCTGTTTTAGTTCAGAGCTAGGTAAACTAACCTGCCTTTGATTTAGAGTGGCGTACTTGGTTTTAGACCAAAAGCGCACAGAGAAGGAAGCTCACCCAGTTACTGTTACTCTTGGCTAGGAGGCAGTAAGACCAACTGAGAGCTGAGTCCGTGGCCCGTCCCTCCCTCCCTCTCTCCCTCTTGCGTCCCCTCCCTCTCTCCTTCCCTCCCTCTCCCCTCCCTCCCGTTGGGTGCCTGCTTTTGTCTGGCCTGGCACTGCAGAGGGAGAGCGTTACCTGCCTCAAGATCAAACTGCTCATTGCACATGGAATTTAGGCATTATCGTATGTATGTTGCCATGAACATTCTTCGACATGAGGGGTATTTGCTATTGTTAAAAAAGTAATAATAACTGTAAGGGCCTAAAAGTATGGATTTTTAGTTGAGTGAGCTAGTAGAAGGTGGAAGAACAACAGTATATCTAGTGAAATATATTGAAAGCTGTCACACAATGGTTAAGGCCACTGTTATTTCACTACCTGTAATAGCAATTACTGTCTGTAATCATTATCTCAGCAGAATAACTCACTTGTTACTCAGTATAATTGGTTATTGGTCATAAACCCGACCATAAACTAGCACTCTAAAAGCATCTAGAAGAAAGATATTGTTGACAGTTGCTGGGCAACTTACTATTAAATTCAAATACCCAATGAAAGCAAGAAAGGAATGATAAAGCATGTTTACTAAATGAGAATAAGAAGGGTGCTGATTAAAGGTTATGACTATCAAACCTGATAAGCTTTTCTTAGGGACAGACTCTGTCTTAGTCATACTGGGGTGAATCAACTGAAGTAAAAAGAGTAACTTTGAATTAAAATCAGTGCAAGGCTTTGATTCCTTGATGTTTAGCTGTTAATACTACCACTACTGGGCCTGTTTGCATAGTCTGGAATTCCCTTTTCCCATTTTGTAAGGTGCAATTTTGAAAGATTTGGAAAATAAAAAAGTGAAATTTGTCTTATACTCCAGAACATGTCTCAGATTCTACTGCTTATAATGATTTTAAAGAGATGGGATATCAGAATATATTAATCCCAGTTTTAAAAGCAGTAGGTGAAAATAAGAAGAGCAGAATGCATTGCAGCATCTATCATGGACATCTGTATGCAACCTAGAGTTGCTACATAGGATAATATATTTGTATCAAAATAGTGGTAGGAAAAATGGCATTATTATCTTTTTGGAGCTGATTGTAGACAGAGAAGGTTTCTTTAATACAGCAAAGGTATTAAAATGAATCTTTCAGTAAATTTAGTCTTAACACAGAAACCTGATCTTAACACAACATTTGGAGCTTAATCATAGAATCATAGTGATTTGGAGCTCAGTAGCAAGATACATTTTGTACAAATTTCACATTTCATTATACATTATTAAAGATAACTAGACATTTTTTTTTCTCTTTAATGCTGGCAAAGCTTTCTCCTGCAGGACCCTTCACAAGCTTCCATGTTTTTTTTATTTTAAGCTGCTGCATGAATGCCCAAGTTATCTGTATTGGAGCAGAATTCAAGTACTGTCTCTAGCTTTGTATCTGTAGGTGTCTTCTTAATCTGTAGGTCCACTGTGTCTCACCCTTCCCAGTACTAAAAATGTTGTGATGCAAACACTTATATCCTGTGACTAATATTGGTTCCAAAAGTCTCGTATCTGATGGGCAGTCTGGGTTTGGTTTATGCCAAAATTTATGACATGGTTTATGTCTGGGTTTGGGATACAAATTCAAAAGTAGATTTTACACAGGTTTGAAATTCAATCAGCATTTTGGGTCTGGGAGGGGAGGAACTCCAGAAATACAAGAACAGAATAGCTATATATGTGTTTCTGCTGAGAAAGCACATCATGCTTGACCATTCTGTAGGCCATGGAGTCTTCTCAAGCTCTTGCAGTTCTACTTCACATTTTTTCCTCCAAGTCTTTCAGTCTCTTCTGATAACAGCTTATTTTCTGTACGCACCTAGTCCTGTGGTTAAATAATGACAAGTAGTACCTTTTCTTTTGAGCCCGAGTATGATTTGTTCCTCTAAGTCCCTTGAGCATTTATATTCTGACACTACTATTTGATGTCTTTGCCCTGTTCTTGGGAAAGTCAATTTCATCAAATCCCTGTGAAGCAGTAAGAGGAAACTGGTTTTACTCCTTATGTTGCCTTTTTGCTTCTCCTCCTACATGCTGGCCAGGTATATTCAAATACTTGTAGATTTTAACTGACTTCTTGATAGTCTATGCACATGCTTATAGATATATTTGCACCGCTTCACTCTCACTTTAGTAAAAAGAAACTTAGAGAAAGCAGAGTAATAACACCAGAAGTTAAAAAATCAAACCAGAATATCTAAACTGTACATATTTTAAAAGCATTTAGTATGCAATGAAGATTTAAGTATCATAAATCATATTTAAGTGTAAAACAGCTTTCTTTCCTCATTTCCCTTCCCCCATCAAGTTGAAGAACAGCTTATTAGAAGGAAAGCAACGTGTGTAAAACGCAGTAATACAGTCAAATGTCAATGCGTGAGCTGGATAAAGAGAACAGCCCCGTGAGTATACTTACAAGTAAATTAAAATAAGAACATTGTGCGGTTTTAACCAAAATAGTTATTTTAGATGCCTGAGATCTGTGAAAATTGTAATGGGAGGTAATACCGCTCCAAATTATGTCATCTCTCATTCAGAATGTGCTGTTAATTATAGCAGCACCTGTTAGACTGTACTTACTGTTATGTCAGCATTTCAAATGAGCACGCTCTATTTAAATGAATTCTTTCATGGCTGAAATCTATGGCCTGATCGTATTTTTAGTGTGTTTTCGACACAAACATTTTGGCTATTGCTGTTTGTTGAAGCAAAATACACAAACTCATTACGTTCAGGGCCAGAAGGGCCCTTTCGATCATACAGTCCAGTATTGTGGTCTCTCACCAAATGTCTAACTTGTAACTTCTGGTTATATCTTCTAGAAAATATTTTAAAAGGCATAAGGAAATCAACCAGAGGGTAATCTAAGAGATTATTCAGAAATAAAAAAATTAATTACTTAATTTAAAATGTTAGTCTTGCTTCTGGTCTGAATGTGCCTGGGCTCAGCCATTGGATCTTGCAGTTTATTTGCTTACATGCTCGTAGGCTCTTTACTTACCAACACTTTTTTTCCACTTGTTTGCACACCCAGATTCAAACACCATATGTTTCACAAGGCAGATTTCCAGATACAAATCATCATTTCAATACTTACATCCACCCCCCAGGCACATGTCCCCTTTTAAGTTTGCTCATGTTATTCTTAAAATTGTAGGTCAGAGATATCTTAAGATACCTTGAGATGGTATCACAGTAATGATCCAGCTTAGTGATTCTCAAATAGCTACAAAAGTCTTTGTGAGCAATAACCAGGGGAAATAATATTTGTGGGTGCATGTTCCCCTATATCCTTCCAGTTACAGGGAACGATAAGGGAAGAAATAGGAAGAGCCACCAGATCAATACCTGGCTCCAAGCCTGGTGTCACCAGCAGAATTTTGGGTTTTTTGATCATGGGTTGGTCTACACAACACCAGGCCTGCTGGTGACAGATGGGGTACGCCTGTCTCAAAGCGGGAAAAGGATTTTTGCACAGGAGTTAGCAGGGCTCATTGAAAGAGCTTTAAACTGGATTTGAAGGGGGAAAGGGAGAAAACCAGGCTCTCTAGAGATAAGCCTGAGGGCGGCATGCCACTTTTTTGAGGGATGGAATGTTAGCGAGCTCGTTTGGTCTGCCATCTCAGTGGAGATATGCCGGAGTTTATTCGGGTCTGTATC
>NW_009195169.1:0-220 GCF_000690835.1 Fulmarus glacialis | reverse complement strand
TCCCCCTCATCACCCCATATTTTGGGGGGCCCGCAATATTTTTTGGGGCCCCCCATATTTTCGGGGTCCCCCCCAGGGCTGATAGCACCCACCCATCACCCCATGTTTCTTGGGCTTCTCCCCAAAGACCCTCCCCCCGAATCACCCCATATTTTGGGGGGACACCCTCCCCCTCATCACCCCATATTTTGGGGGGGCCCCCATATTTTTTTGGGCCCCC
>NW_009195168.1:300-1144 GCF_000690835.1 Fulmarus glacialis | reverse complement strand
CCAGCCGCTGAACCACGGGGACATCACAGCACGGGGAGAGCAACCTAACCGCCTCGGAGGGAGAAAATTTGGGGTTTGCACTTGTTTGGTTTTTTTTTTGCTGGGGAAGGCGGATGAGCTGGAATGGACCTTTGCCTCCTCGGAGACAGGGCCGGTGGAATTGGGGCAGCCCCCGCAGGGCTGTAATTTATAGCAGAATTTATATGGGCCGCCCCGCGCTCTGATGGGGTCCTAAATCTCCGCCATACGTTAGAGATGCTCCCACCCGGGGGGGCTGGGGCAGGGGCAGACCCGGGCGTTGAGGCAGGCAGCTACATTTTAGAGCCACCTTAGGTGTTTTTACACGCCCTAAGTGATGCTCACGATGGAGAAAAAAACCCTAAGTGGCAGGAGATGATTTATGACGGCTTGAAAAAATTTAGTGAGGCAAAGAAAAGAAACCCCCAGGAGCCTTCCAGGAAAGCCACGTTTTGATGCTTGTCATCCTGCGCGCAAACCCTTGGGAAAATCTGGGTTTCGGTGCTGGGATGTAATTTGCCCGAGCGCGTCCCAGTGAGGGCAGATTTCTTCGCAGAGCAGCGGGCAGGGCTGTGAATCGACGGGCAGGGGTGCACCCTGACCCCCCTGCCTGCACTTAGCAATTAGGGGGTAGCGACTGCAGCCGGTGCCAGCGCTGCCCTGGGCTCGGAGCTGCCTTAGGCGTGGGAACTGCTTTTTACAGGGGAGATTTTGGAAATAGAGATTGTATTAATGGGGAAATCCATTTGGCTTTGAAGGGCTGTAGGAAATCTTGGTGTTGCACCCGCTTCCCTCGCTGGGTACACAAAATGGGATCCGAGGGGGT
>NW_009195168.1:0-242 GCF_000690835.1 Fulmarus glacialis | reverse complement strand
GGCAGTGGGATGTGGAGAGAGCTGGGCAGAGGGGAGCCGGGGGGAGTTTTTTGCTGCTGCTTGTTAAAATGAGCCCTAAGGAAGACAAAAGGCAGGATCGCGGTTATGAGGGAGGGACTTTGGAGGTTTGATGGGTGACGTTTCGAAGAAGTGATGAGGTCCATCCATCGCAAGGGGGCTGTTGGATGTGCCCTGTTGGGGTCCCCAAAATTCCCAGTTTCCAGATCTTGCCCTAGAAATCC
>NW_009195167.1:0-13673 GCF_000690835.1 Fulmarus glacialis | reverse complement strand
AATCTTCCCCGGCACCGAGGTCAGGCCTGGAGTTCCCCGGATCCCCTTTCCGGCCCTTCTTGTAGATGGGTGTCACATTGGCTAGCCTCCAGTCATCCGGGGCCTCCCCAGTTAACCAGGACGGCTGGTAAATGATGGAGAGTGGCTTGGCAAGCTCCTCCGCCAGCTCCCTCAGTACCCTCGGGTGGATCCCATCCGACCCCATAGACTTGTGGGCGTCCAGGTGGCGTAGCAGGTCGTTAACTGCTTCCTCTTGGATTATGGGGGGTTTATACTGCTCACTGTCCCCGTCTTCCAGCTCCGGGGGCTGAGTGGCCTGAGGATAACTGCTCTGACTATTAAAGACTGAGGGAAAGAAGGCATTAAGTACCTCAGCCTTATCCTCGTCCTTGGTGGCAGTGTTCCCCCCTGCATCCAATAAAGGATGGAGATTCTCCTTGGCTCTCCTTTTGTCATTAATATACTTGTAAAAACATTTTGTGTTGTCTCTCATTACAGTGGCCCGGTTGAGTTCTAGCTGGGTTTTGCCTTTCTAATTTCCACTTTGCATGACCTAACGAGATCCCTCTACTCTTCTTGAGTTGCCTGCCCCTTCTTCTGAAGATGGTAAACTCTCCTTTTTTTCCTGAGTCCCTGCCAGAGCTCCCCGTTCAGCCAGGCCGGTCGTCTTCCCTGCCCGTTCTTCTTAGGGCACATGGGGACAGCCCATGCTGGACTGGTCTCAGGACCATGGACCAGATAGGTATCATAATTCAGCAGAACAGTAGTTTTGCGAGTCTCACCGGAGCCAGCTGAAGATGTTGTTGTAAAGACCTTTGTCTTGTCTGACATCTAGGCAATGACCAACCATGCAGTTCAAAAGATTTGATTCCCTGCACAAACATTACTCTATGCCAAGACTGCAAGGTTTAAGCATTGGTTAGATGAACCCCACGGCCATAGTAGATCAGGTCAGAGCCTGTCAACATAACTACTTGAGTTCAGGATTTATGGCAGAAACAAAGCATCCACTGCATTACCTAAAACACAGGAAACTCTGAATTGCCAGAAATTTTCTGAAGGATGTCTTCTCAAATACATAGCCATCAATCTTGGGTATGACTGTTTGATGCGTACCAATCTGGAAAGTCTAACTATTATTATAAAAATGACTGCAATACTGCTTTGGCTAGAGGAATGGTAAGTAGCATGTTTATGAGAGCTGAACTCTGAGTAACTGAGATCAGTTACCATATGATCTTCTTCGAGCCCAATGTGTGCATTAGAAGATCGCTGGTGGAATCCAAGGACAGAAAGCAGTTTATTCAGAACACTATACCATAAGGACTTTCACCTCAGTGACTCCAAATTTGGATTGCCAACTCTTTCCTGCAGCTAAACCAAGTGATGAAAGTTTCAGAAGAATCTGAGTAAACATGCACGTTTCAGAGCACTCAGAATGGTTGACCTTTAAACAGAAAGGAGTTCTCAATCATAACAAAAGGAGAGCTAATGCCCTATATAATTCTGAATGATCATTAACAACTAGAAAGGCACTTGCACATAGGTCAAGAATAGAGCAGCTCAATAAAGAAAAAGTGCTACTAAAAATTTTTGGCTTGTATTGTCTTGGTAGTCCCTGGATACTTACCTTCCACATTAAGATTTGACCCACAATGTATCTCTTATTTTAAAGGAAACTGTAATGAGAACTACTTCAGAGAATGATTTCTGTTTGGTATTTTTATGTGTTATAACCCGCACACGTCTTCATGGGCTATGGGGCATTGCAAATGGCATAAGGATTTGCTTGAAATTTTCATCAATACCTTGCTTCTCCCAACAGCAGATGGTTTCATGTAGAGATTGTACCAGAGAAACTCAACAGGATGAAGCAGCAAAGAAAAGTTTACCCACCAGAAATAGTCAAAAAATCTTGATCATAAAGGCATACTGATAGAGTAAAATCCAGTAATATGCAAATTGCTCTGATTATTTGGTAAAGTGAATAAAAAGGCCTCAGACATTAAATAAGCATCATATTGAGACAACAGTTTATACCTGTGTTTAGAAACACCCCTAATAATATGTTTAACAGCACTTCCAATAAAAGATGTAAACCTTTGATATGTATCTAATTTTTTCTGTTTGTGCCTAGATCAACTATCATACATATAAGGGACTTTTACTGGTTCCCTTCTGTTTTATTTTCTCAAATTTCTGATGGAAGCAAGGTATGTATGAGAAGAAACAAGGGGTAGGATATACTGTGTTTTACTCCAGTATACCCCGGTACAGAGTTATAACATGGACAAAGAGCACAACCAGTTGCAGGAATTTAGAAAAGCTGAGTTTACTGCAGCAATGATGGAGGCACCACAAAAAATTAACACTGATTAAATATGATCTCAGTTAAATGTCTTGCATTCTTATTCAATTAAGAGGCTGGTGTCACAGAACAGGATCCAAAAAAAACCCTAGACTGCTAAGCAGGTAGCTACTTAAAGGCACTCTCAGCACAGAGCTGAGACCTATGCAACAGAGAAAAGTTGGAGAAAAGACTGGAAGAATCTTAAAGCCACTTTCAGAATCCTCCCAGAGTAGTGTAAAATGGTATGTGTTGCCCAAAACTTTCTCATAAAGATAGTAACAAATGAACATCTGGGAAAATGAATAGAAAATGAGCATGTTTTCTTTGAAAAGATAGGGGCAGCAAGTGGGCTACCTTTTGTATTTTTAGGGAAACTTAAGAAGTGACAGAAAAGTAATCACCCTGTCTGTGTTAAAACTAAACATCCCACAGTTTTAGGTGGTCTCCTCAGAGCTATACTACAGATTATGTTTGAGGCAGTTACATGCTTTTATTGCTACATTTGTTCTACTGTGCTATACAGAATTAAGTATCTTTTTTCTGGTCACTTTATTGTAACTAGGTGACATTCAGTGAGAACTGGTAAATCTCAGAACTTGAATCCTCCTTCCATGGCTTTTTAAACACAGTTTATATTATAATTTCCCAGGAGACAAAAAAGGCCTTCAGACCTCACGGAAGAGGCTGTGCCTTACTGCTTCAAGTGTTAGACATCAGTGTGTTCAATAGCCATGTTTCATTCTTGTGTTCTTTTTCTTTTCTATTACCCTAATTCTGTAATTCCTCTTTGCATATGAACATTAAGTTCTGGGATCTTTGCGTGTAAACATGCAGTCAGTTAATTTTTCATGTAAACAGGTAGGTAGCAGCTGAATGGTTTTCACTGCTGGGCTTGGGTACTTGCATTGATGGTCTAACATGAAAGATATCTTTCAGATGATTTGATACTTTGAAGCCTTGAGAGTCCCTCTCTTGCATTGATCCTAACTGAAGCTACAGGCTTAACTAACTGGGGAGATCTGAGCCTAAACCCTCAAGACTGTCAGGACTTAATCTGTGCCACTCTTCTGGGCATTTTACATTGCCTAGTTTAAGCACTGACTATTGAACATGATGAGTTTTGTGCACGTACTTTAAAGTTCCTGTTTTACCACTTATAAGCCTACAGATTTTATTTGGAAAACTAGCAGCTGACAAAATACATAAAACTTGAGCTCTGCAACATACCGTTAATTAGTTTCTTTAGATATTATGTAAGAGCACTAGACCCTAGTCCTGCATGTGAAAGAGAAAGGCTTCGTAAGCACAGGCTGTATGTATAAATAACTATTGAAGAAAAGGACTACTGGTATTTCTTAAGAAAGTTAATGGAAATGCCCAACAATAAGATCAAAGGGTACACAATTGGTAATTTAAAAGGTATGGGTATTTATTTAGAAATCTGAAATCAAATCACTAATTTTGAAACTCTCTAGTATCTATTTTAAAAGGCAAAATCCTGAAACTCATAACAAAAGAAAAATCTCAAAGTTACCAAAATGAAAAATAACTGGGGAAATACATTTTTTTATTTCCTAAAAATTTATTCTAAATTGCCAAGCAGGTTAAATTAGAACTGTATTTTAAAATTGCTAATAATATATTATGCAACCCTATCCCAGTCTTTTTTTATATTATGAAGGTATTTAGCTTAATCCTCAAGCTTCCACTGTACAATTTTTATAGTTCAGTATTTCTAAACTAGGTTAAGTGTGAATTACTCAAATAAATAAACAACTAAGATTATCTCTCACTTGCACGGTGTTGTACAACTGATCTTGCTACATCACTTCTTCCTAGTGAAACTGTTCTTTTTCCTCTTTCAGCTAGTGAGATTGTCTTAAATATCATTATCCATTTCCTTTTAGAGACTTCTGTGAATTAAATTTTCACTGTATCTGCAAAACTCCCAGGGTAAATTAAATGTGAATCCTCAATCTTAGGCATATCTCTCAATTACATGCACCTGTGCTGGATCAATTAGCTTGCCTAATTCTTAGCAACAATAAATGGCCCACAAGTGTTCTCCATTAATTAAAATACTATCAGCCTTTTCCGAGTGCACTTCTAATATATTCTGTCTACAGCAGCTTTGAGGGCAGCTACTCTTGGATGGACCTCTGGGTGTTAATTTGCCTTTTAAGCTCGTGTGCCTCACTGCAAATTACTGCTGGATTTTTTTTTTCTTTTTTCTTTTTTTTTTCCCCCATGAAGCACAGCTTTTGTTTTATTAGCTACTGTGAGGACTGTGTGCTGTTAAACACAACCAAATCTTGTACTGTAGCATTTCTTATTTTAAATGAAAGCTTGTTGTTGCTGCTGCTGTTTAATTTTTGTTGAAAAGCCAGATTGGACTTCTCTTTAATGGCTTTATTTGACGTCAGTCTATCCAGAAAATAATTTCCTTGCATGGATGTAATGCATATGCTACTATAGAATAGTAATTCTTTTAGGTGTTAGAAAAGCATGTTTAAATCATACTTATGTGCTCATGACCTTTCTAATACAATGATTTAAGAGGGTTTTGCAGATTAACTACTTTATTCTGCACTCCCTGGAAACTCTCTGCTTAAAAAGCACCCTGGCCACTCTCAATGATTTTGTTTAATGATGCAATTCAACTTCATTGGAAGGACCATTTTTAAAAAGCCATACTGCTAAGTATGGCTTCATAAATTATTTATAGAAAATTGCTGGGACAATGTCTTGCTTGGTGAGCTGCTGGTGTCAGTACTACTGAATTATCCATGGAAATTAAGTCAACAAAGTTTATTCCTTTCTTCTTCTCTTCCACCATCAAACTTCAGTATAAATTCATGCCAGAAGCCATTTTAGAATTTTATGCAGAAATATTTTTCATTGCCTCACTGAGTATTTCAAAGAGGCAGAAAAATCTTTCGTTACTATCCCGCTTCTATTCTTAATTAGCAATTTTAAAGCAGTCAGTTGTGCAATATGTACAAGTATTTGGTAGACATTTTTGTAATACACTGTCAGCCTAAAGTTATGAAAAATTGAGCAGAATTATGGAAATAATTATGTAATAAGTACATTAATAAACCTACATGTAAATAAGTATTAACAGGAACAATAAAATGGAAACATAGACCCTTTTATTCTATTTTAAATATGTCCTTTAGCTGTCATTTTATTGACCTGTTTCATGATCATTCCCAGAGACTTCAATCCAACGCGTTGTTGACGTCAAGGTGAAATTCAGTGGGAGCATCTTACATAGAGTTTTTCTGAAATCCCTACCTATCTGTTGCCATGACAACACAACTGTTCTTCCTAGAGAGGATGTTTTCTCTATTCTTCTATTCCCAGAAAAATAATTTCACAGCTTTGTTGTTGCAAATATTGGGGGGAAGAACAAAACCAAAACCGGAATACAACCCAAAACCCAATGCATTCTAAATGGACTTTCTGGGTTATCAATGAACGAAGGAAGGAAGACCTAGACTTTGAAGCTTGTGGTTACATTCTATAACATTTTTTAGTTTCTGCATATATTGCCATTTTTATGGGATGTTCTAACTACGTTTTCAAAAGATACAAAAGCTGACACTCCCCTTTTTGTGACTTTTGAAAGAAAGTAGTTTTCATGCAGTTTTTTATGAGCCATAATTTTTGGGGTGTACTTGTGTGTAAAAGACACGGTCTGAGCATGCTACCTGAGTCAAGTGTTTTAGGGTACTTAGCGTATGCAAAGCTTCCCTGGACGTAGTTGTTAGCCACCTAACTTCAGTTTAAGTTCTCCTGGGAACAGAAATGATGTAGAATAACATTTCTTTGCCTGGTCAAAGAAATGGTTTGTGCATAGCTAGACAAACCAATAGAATTATATTTCTTTTAACATGCAATTAGATTACAAAGGTGCCCAGGATTAAAAAAAAAAGTCTCCATTATTCTAGTATAAAAAGCAAGAATAGTGCATCAGGGAGAACAGAATACTTTTCAAGAATAGGAGTGCAGGTCCTACTCCTTATTTTTCTTCTGCTGAGGCATTTTAGTGTAACTAGACCTTTACCTGAAAATAGAAGTAATCCTACATGAAGGGAATGAGGTTTGGAAATCTGTACTAGCGAGTAACACAAAGGTAGTGCTATATGGAGGCAATCTAATTTTTAAAGATGGTCTAATATTCCTTTCAAGCATAAGAAATGCAAATTTACTATAAGCTTTGTATCCTACACAGACAACCATTTGTATTTTTTCTTCACTGACCTTTTTACTTAAATTTTATAGCTGAATCAGAAATAAAGAACTGTATCATGCTTTTTTCCCTGTAGTTAAATCTCTAAAATCAGCAGTTTCCTTATAGGTGATTAAGTCTCATAAGAAGAATACTAGTAATACATTGTAAGAAAGTTTCAGGAAGAACAAGGAAGGTGCAATAATATTCTTGAAATAGTAAAAGACAGCATTATCATTTACCTAATATAAAACAGGGAAAAGATAAGCAGTAGTAAAAATTCAGACTCTAAAGAGAAGTCTATTGAATTATATGAATTGGTATTTTCATTTATATCTATTGCAACAAAATCTATCTTCCTGCATCAAAATCTGTTCCAGTTTCTATCCTGCCTACGTGTATGCACCAGAGTAAATTTGATTTCATTTTAAAATATGCATCCTAACAAACACAATTTTTATCTTAAATAATTAAGCTATGAAACCCCTTACTTAATGCATTTCTTGAGAGTAAATTTGTAAAGAATATTCCCAATTCACAGAATGAATACTATCTGCAGATGGCCAGGAGAACATATTTGACACTGCCAACATTTAAAAGGAAAACAATGCCAAAATATCAGTTCCATAAATACTCAGCAGACTGTGGAATTGTGTATGGTCCTGTGACTACAGAAAAAGCTTGAGGATTTCAGGTATTCTGAAATCTTAAATGGACTTGGAATGGACATCAAAACTTGTACACAGAATTTACCTGTGAATAGTAGGAGATTTCTGAATAAATAAAGACAAGAAAAATGGAATTTGTCTGCATCTTATTTTAATGGTATTCTGCAACCTATTTTATGACTTGGGAAGTATTCATTTCTAACAGAAAACATGTTTAATTCAACTATTTAGAGAATTTACATTATATCCTGTTCTAGTTTTATTCCATTCTAACTGAACTCTTAAAGAAAAACTAGAGCGTAATAACAGATCATAAGCTAAGGGGTTATTTTATAAATAACAGGATATATTTATATATAATGTAGCCATCATGTTTGTCTCTAAATGATCTTTTTAAGTTTGTGTATGTTGAATTTGGTAGCTTGTTTAGGATGCAACATAGCACCAATGACAGCATAATAGCAAAGAAAATAAAGAAATCCTACTAGATTATATAGTCAACCAGACTGCCACAGTATTTTTTTAAATAAACCTGCAAATGTTTTACCCAATTCTCTTTTCAGTACTTCAAAAGATATAGTTCTGTCCACTTTCCTTAGAAGGTAATTGTTCTATATTTCCTTAGCATTTATTGTGATAGAATGGGAAAGTGCTAAACATAATGACTGTATTTGCTTATGTATTTGTGCCCTCTTCCTCCACAGCACAAATAGGGTCATTATGTTCAGCTTATCTCTGTTTTATTACACAGACCACTTATTTGACAAGAGGAGGTATTTTGGAAGGCTTCTATAGATTGTAAAATATGAACTTTTAATTGAAAAATTTCTTATAGGATTTTTGCCACTGAAAATGTTATTTAATAGCTTAGCTTCCTGTTTATTGCTCTGAAATGAGGTTCCCCAACAATTACATAGAAGATCTGTGATGTGTCAGTCATTTTAAAGTCATGCACAATTCTGCTCAGATGACAAGTCATCTCTGCATATATACTGTCTCTAGAGCACAGTACACTAGCATGCCTACCACTAACAATGATACTCACCACCTCTGCTTTCTCTTCAGTTAATACTTTCTGGTCTTTGTATCATGCAGAAATGGGTGATTGTGCATACGTGACCAGGTTGTCATTAATATTACACATACTGTTCACTAATCAAAACAAAACAAAACAAAACAAACCCAAACATAGCATGAAAGCAGAGATTTTTAATGTAATATTTTAGTATAAAGACAGAAAAAATCACATTTAATTTCTTCCCTTGATTTTGCCAATTTAAAAGCATTTTTTGGTCAAAAAGAACATGTTTCAAACTTTCTACAAGTAGCCATGGCATACACTTTAATTCTTACTACAAGTGAAAACAAGTTTTTCTTTTCTAAAAAGCTTTTCTACTGAAATATTATAGACTTCTCCACAAGTGTATATGCATCTTTCAGGAATTTGGCAAAACAGATAGACAAACTCTGTAATGAATATAGGTGTTGATGTTCCCTGAGATTTGATTTGCACCCAGCAGAACAAGTAGATATCAGGGAATAAAAAAGGTGGACTGGCTGGCAGCATTTGGGTGGCTAAAGGAAAGCCAAATCTTTCACTAGAGCAGCTTTGGCATGCTTAATGGTTTGGGCTGGCAGAAGGTAAAAAGTTTATAAACTATGCTTGTCAGACTTCAATATTTTTTCCCCCAGTATAAGGTCTATCTAGACTGAGAGACAGGCTCCTTTACAGCTATGAGCTTCCTATGGAAGACAGAATATTAGGAGAATATTATTTTCTAGTTCATCACCATGATGCGAACTGGGTTCCTGAAAACACTGATGTCTCTCTAGTTCAGATGTATGCATAGTAACCTCTCTTTCAAGCTCTGCTATTGTTATTTATTCAGTCTCTTTTCCTGGGGGGGGAAATTTTAGATGCTTGTTTACATAGTTGCCTGAAAGAGTAACAAGAAAATTCCCTTTCCAAGGCTCCAGTTTAGAATTACCTCTATTCAAGCAGGTCACCTGCTTTTCCAAAATACATTACTTGCTACACCAAAATGAATTAATTCCTTTTGCAATTAATTACTTCCAAATTACGTCATCTTACAATTTGGTGGGTTTGTTTTGTTTTTTAATGTAAAAATCCTTCTGAATTTACACTTACATTCTGCATCAGAGTATTATGAAAACTTGATTAGCCACTGATCTACTAAGATTATGTTGACATTCTGCATTGTAATTTCCTTTCCACAAGGTAACTCAGTTTTTAAGCTGGTTCATTCTCTTTCTGCTTTTTCAGATACCTGTGGAACACTTACATAAGCAAATTTTCATATGAATAGTCTTAGCATGAATGTAACCATTATCACCTGAGGCCTAAAACAGAAGAGCAGCCAACTGGAGAAATATGAAAGTCCAAAAGGGGAGTAGCCTTCCAAAGATCCAGTGGAGAAGAAGCAGAGTTGAGCAGTGGGACAGACTGTGAGAGGTTTAAACCATATATTATACATAATCATATTTGGGGACTATTTCTATTAAAAAGTAGTTGCATCATAAAGCTGAGTGAGATCCATATGTTAAAAATTAAGTTAAAAAGTAGGGTAAATGAGTTATGACAAAAAATACCTGAGGTAAATTGTCCACTCTAATCATATAGGTGCTAGTAGACTGGAGGTTCAGAAGGCCAAAATGGAAAGGCAAGAAGACTTCTTAGAAACATCCTTGACATCACGGTCTTCATGTGTGTATGGTCCCCAGTGATGTGGTACTCCTGTTAAAAGAGTGAGAGATGGCTTGCTTCCTAGGAGAGAGGAGCAACTAGGAATGTGTCCAACAGAAAAAGAAGTAGGCAAGATACCTAGTGGATAGGTGTACCTTAGAGTCTCGCTAGAAGGAAGAAACAGCTATTTTGGGGTGCCTGTAGCTTTAGTGTTATTTGTAGTTGCTACCAAGCAGTCTTTACTGGCGTAGGTGATAGAAAATATGAATGAGATTGATGAAAAAATCGGTAACAGACTGCTGTTTTACCATTTCTTTCACTAAGAAATGTAAGGGGAAGATTTAAATATATTATTGTTGTGCTTTGGAGAACACACAATTATTTTTTGTATGTTTACCTTATTTCCTTCCTGTTTCTCCTTCTCATCCTTTAGTAAGGTACTTTTTGGTTAAGACTTTTCATTGAAGCTCTTTGAATGGTAAAATGTGTCTCACAAACCTGCTATGGTATTTATTGACAACCCATAGAAATTGAACCTGGTCCTCACTGTTGACAAGCAAAACATGGCAGAAAAGCTGTACAAGTAAAAATAAAATTCCTGAAGTCAATAAATTTGACAGTCACTATGAAAATTATAGAAAAAGATCTACAGTAGATAAGTATCCATGGCCAAATTCCTCTTCTTGATACTGGAATTTTCACATGCTTTAACCTCGTCTTTTAAAATGGAAGTGCCACTCACCTATTTAATTTTTAAGATAATTACACAATATCAAATACACTATCAAATATTTTTAATGTCATTTAAAAACTTGAGAAGACAGTAATCTTGCTTAACTCCCAAAATATTAGGCATTATCAGTTTCAGTACCAGTATTCAGCCAAATGTCTACTAAAGAGACAGCTAAGTCATTCCTAGACTAAAGCTACAATATTAGTTCATTTAAGACAGCCTGCTGTCATGGTTTAACCCCAGCCAGCAACTAAGCATCATACAGCTACTCACTTACTCCCCCTCAGTGGGATGAAGGAGAGAATTGGAAGGGTAAAAGTGAGAAAACACATGGGTTGACATAAAGACAGTTTAATAGGTAAAGCAAAAGCAGCTCTCGCAAGCAAAGCAAAACAAGGAATTCATTCACTACTTCCCATCGGCAAGCAGGTGTTCAGCCATCTCCAGGAAAGCAGGGCTCCATCACGCGTAATGGTTACTTGGGAAGACAAACAACATCACTCTGAACGTCCCCTGCTTCCTTCTTCCCCCAGCTTTATATGCTGAGCATGACGTCATATGGTATGGGATATCCCTTTGGTCATCTGGGGTCAGCTGTCCCAGCTGTGTCCCCTCCCAAATTCTTGTGCACCACTGGCCTACTCCCTGGTGGGGTGGTGTGAGAAACAGAAAAGGCCTTGACTCTGTGTAAGCACTGCTCAGCAGTGATGAAAACATCCCTGTGTTATCAACACTGTTTTCAGCACAAATACAAAACATAACCCCATACTAGCTAATACGAAGAAAATTAACTCTATCCCAGCCAAAACCAACACACCTGTTCATGTTATACGTCTGATCACAGAGTCACATGAAACACTGCAGTACAAGTCCAGAAGATAGAGCTTGTTTCATTCTAAATGCAGAGGAGAATAAATTAGGTGCAGATAGTATTGTTTATTAAAATTAAACATGCAGTTGAAACACAAAACTGAGACATATATTAGACAGGAAAGTTTGGTATATTTGAATATTAGTTAGTACTGTTCTGTACTCACTTAAATTCTTGGTTTCTTGCTAAATAAATTCCTATAAATACACAGTCTTACTGTGGTCTCATGGCAGAGTTAGAAGTAGTGTTCATAAAAATGGGGAAAGTATAAACCACAAATGCTATATAGTTAGACATAGTTGCAAATCTTGTGGGTTTGATCAGTTTCAGGGAACTAGTATGGTAAAAAAAAAAAAAAAAAAAAAGTGGTTTACTTGTCTCAGATGATTAATGTTGTAGACTGGAGGTTGCTTGCTAATAGATTGTTGCATTTGAGCTACTAGACTGCTTCAGCAGCCTATTGGGAGAACAAAAAGTCCTCTAGCCTTTTTTCAGACTTGCTGGTATCACATGGTGAGAGGCTAACACATACAGAAACTGTTCTTTTTCATCATATCAGGAGAGTTTATGGCCAAATCCTATTCAAGATTTTTCTGGCTGGTCAGAATGAAGACATTTGCCTTCTGATGATATATTGGCATCAGCCAGTGGCATGTGAGTAGCTTCTTTTGGCAAAAATAAATAAATGAAAAACCTATTCTAATATGTTAGAGCTCAGAACTGCCTCAGATCAAAAAAGAAATGTTTAGCTAAATATGTCATAAGGTCCAAGTACTTTTAGACAGGCAAGAAAGTAAGATTGGTCTTGATCAGGAGAAAATGAAGAAATGTGAAAAAATCCCAAAATAACAGGAAGATACTATTCATATATTCATAGATGAAGACTGAATATTATTCTACACAGCAGTGCTGACATTTTTTTTTTTTTTTACCTGTAGTTTAATTTTCAAGAACACCTTAAAGACAAAATTTGGATGAAACTGCTTCACGTGTGTAATCATAAAAATACAGTTTGTTCCTTGTATCATAACCTAGAATTCGAATTGGAGTTGTATTTGATGGACAAAGTAAAATGAATGAACAACACAGTTTTGAGCAAGATTCAATGTTCTCTTCATTTTTCTTGGACAGGCAGATGCTATAACAATATAATCTGTTATGATTTGTTGTAGCAAAACTAGAGGCTTAACTGATGGGATATTAAAGCAAGGATGACCATTATTTTTTAGGAAAGGAGATAGAAACCCTTTAATGATTGAGCTGACAATCTTCACAGTCATTAAGGACACTGATAGGATCATTTTCACTATAGTATATAGATACTAGCTGTCGTAAATTAGTATTACCTAATGTCAAATTCCCACTCACCATACTAAAAATATACTAAAAATATACTCTTCACAAAAATATAGGATCCTATTCTTATGAGATGTTTCGTTTAAAGGAATAAACCTCTGTTTATACTCTCTTTTCAGAGGTAGGAAGTATAAACAATATTTATAAGACTCAGCACACCACAGTCACATAAACCTACAAGCCCTCAGGGACGTACCTGGGAGAGCACTACATCTTCTGCTCTGGGAGCGGAACCCTCCCAGGACACAAAACAGATTGCTCGCGAGCACTGTGCAGGAAAAGAGGATGGTGTGGTCCTCTCTGGTTAAACCTTTATGTGGGGCAATGCTAGGTTATGTGAAAAAAGCTCATAAACTCATCTGCACACCCACAAAGAAGTGCAGAGAGACAACGGCAGGAGGGGGGGCCCAATTAATGGCCTCACCTGACTCCTTACGGGCCCATTATCACAGGAGAGCCGTTGGCCCATCAAAGGTCCATCTCCACAGGGCCAGAGGACCACAGAGATGCACAATGGCAGGCAGGATCCCATATTAAGGATTCATTAAGGATGAAAAAACATCTTGTCCAGACCACTCCCAGAGCTGCCCCATGAGAGCCTTCAGCCTCATTGTCCAGGTGTGAAACCCATCAAGATGAGTCATCAGGAGCAACTCTCTGGATCACCTTTCAGACTAAGGGGTCTGGGCCATCTAGGGGTATCTGACACATTATCTAGGGGTATAGGACACACAGCATTCTCCTAGAGAAGCTGGCG
>NW_009195166.1:15317-15611 GCF_000690835.1 Fulmarus glacialis | reverse complement strand
GGTCTTCTCCTGGGCGCGGAGGCGAGGCCTGGGCATCTCTTCCTGCACCCTCGTCCCCCCCCCAGCATGGGGGCGAATCCCCCCCCGGACCCCGTGCCGCAGGTAGAGAGCGGTATCAGGTGAGGCTCTATGGAAAGGCAAGACCCTTATTTACTGTATTTATGGAAAATAAGCCGGTGTGCCCCCCGGGGGTGCAGGAGGGGAAGGCTGGGGGCCTGGGAACGCGGTGGCCGGTGGTTGCCCTTCCCAGGTTGCCGTCAGCTGGCTGTTGCCATGGCGTCTGTCTGCTTCCCC